>NC_092334.1:418450000-418750000 GCF_046630445.1 Rutidosis leptorrhynchoides
TTTTTACTACGAAATACAGTATGGTGAGTTTCATTTACCTTTTTACCCTTTATATTTTTGGGACTGAGAATACATGCGCTTTTATAAATGTTTGACGAAATAGACACAAGTAATTGAAACTACATTCTATGGTTGAATTATCGAAATCGAATATGCCCCTTTTTATTAAAGTCTGGTAATCTAAGAATTAGGGAACAGACACCCTAATTGACGCGAATCCTAAAGATAGATCTATTGGGCCTAACAAACCCCATCCAAAGTACCGGATGCTTTAGTACTTCGAAATTTATATCATGTCCGAAGGAGGATCCCGGAATGATAGGGGATATTCTTATATGTATCTAGTTAATGTCGGTTACCAGGTGTTCACCATATGAATGATTATTTTTGTCTCTATGCATGGGACGTATATTTATGAGAACTGGAAATGAAATTCTTGTGGTCTATTAAAATGATGGAAATAAATGATTATGATAAACTAATGAACTCACCATCCTTTTGGTTGACACTTTAAAGCATGTTTATTCTCAGGTGTTAAAGAAATCTTCCGCTGTGCATTTGCTCATTTTAAAGATATTACTTGGAGTCTTTCATAGCATATTTCGAAGAACGTTGCATTCGAGTCATTGAGTTCATCAAAGATTATTATTAAATCAATTTATAGTTGGATAGTGGATATTATGAAATGGTATGCATGCCTGTCAATTTTCGATGTAAAGAAAGATTGTCTTTTAAAAACGAATGCAATGTTTGTAAAATGTATCATATAGAGGTCAAATACCTCGCAATGTAATCAACTATTGTGAATCGTTTATAATGTATATGAACGGGTCCTTTCAGTTGGTATCAGAGCGGTGGTCTTAGCGAACCAGGTCTGCATTAGTGTGTCTAACAGATAAGTCGATAGGATGCATTAGTGAGTCTGGACTTCGACCGTGTCTGCATGTCAATAGTTTTGCTTATCATTTTGTGTCAAAAATTAACTACTTATCATCCTCAGAAAATTACCTGCTTATCATTTTTAGTCTAAGACACGTCTTGCTGCATTGATTGCATGAATAGTGTATAGACAAAAATTCATATCTTAGCGTATCTGCTAAATCATATCTTATCGTATCTATTACTGTAAACGTTGCCTGATATATCTCGTAAATTCCTCCGTAATTTACGAAATCTTTTGTTCTATATATATGGATATTATATGTTATTAGAATACCATCCGATAACCGAAAATCATTTCATATCGGAAAAAAAAAATATCCTTATTCAATCGTATGAAATGGAATTCATCATTAATTCAAGTTCCTCGGATTTCGAAATGGAATCCCACTCCAGCTCCGAAAGCAGTGTGACCGGAATAGATCAACCAATCAGTCAACACCTATTCTGGATGAATTGGGGATGGGTTCGTAGCCTCCTCAATCATGGGAGACAAGAAGAAGGTGATCCCTTCCATCCACCACATTGCCCTCTTGACGAAGAACCTGAAGCACTTACCGGCGAACCTGTCCGAAACACCATTTTCTCGCTCATTTCCAGAGTATCTCGTCACGATTATATATTACATCAAATTTTAGATTTTATTTATCCGCTCGTCCGAACTGACAATCACCCCGGTGTAATAGAAAAAGTCAACGAGCTTCGCGCTCGGGTAGTGGCTTTGGAGAATATGGTGCAGAGATTACAAACACCAGCAGCAGCATCAGCAGCATAACCAGTAACACCATCATCAACGCCAATAGTACCATTACCACCCCAACCACAACCACGTCGTAAACCTCAACTTTACACTCTGTCCCACGAGCACCAATGTCATACGCCCTGTAGATACCAAGGAATACCAACAACAATAACCGACGAAGTATTAATTCATAACTTCATTGGAGAAACATTCCGCGCAGATTATGTAATCTCTAAAGTCTTAGAGATTATCTAATCTAGCCCTAACCATAAATCAGTTAAGCGAACCAAAATGATAGAAGGAAGAGTAGAAACCCTGACAAAAATGGTGTGTGATTAACAAGCTAAACTTGTTTTACCAACAGCATCAACAGTACCGTCAGCGTCACCAGCATCATCAGTACAGTCAACATCAGAATCAACAACACCTATAACATCACAAACTCCGTCAGCTCAAGAATCACTATGGAAATCATTACGAATCAATAACCCGTATATTGTATCAACGAGTTATGAAGAATTAACTCATTCCCTTTGAAGAAATTATATGTATATTTTATATATTTTGAAATAAAAATAAATCTTTCCGTGCTAAGCTATTGTGTGTGAATCTTAACTACTCGGTTAATTCATATTAAAAATATGCAATAATGTACGTCCTTCGGCCGCAACTTAACCAGCGTTAACTACAATCTCTGTCGCAATTCAACAAATTCCAATTCATAATAAATCAAGTATATATTTGATTTTACACTTTCATCATCGATGTACCCGAAACTTTTCAGATAACATCATTCGTACTTTGCGAAATTCACAAGAATTCCACGAACCGAACATCATACATCAACAAATAACGAAGTATTGATTCATAATTTCAATGTCATTAAAGAAATACAGCGTAAAAGTTATGTACTTTTTAAAGCCTTTAGGGATTATTCAATTCTAGTTTCAACCGTAAATCAAATGAGTTTAATTTAACATTAACTCATTAAATCTATGTTACATCTGAAGAAAATATACATATATATATTTTCATAAAGACTGTAATAAAATTCTTTTGTACAAAATATTAATTGTGAAATTTTTTTTAACGGGTAGGTAATACCCGAGAGATATATAAATTAACAATTAATATATTACATTCTTCGAATCTGATTCCGTAAATCATCCATTATACTCCCTACTTTCACAACAATATACATTCTTTTATAGAAATCAAAACAACCATACTCATTCAAAATTTAATTACATATTCTGATTTTGAAATCTCAAAATTCAACTTGAGATATGACCAAAATCATCACTCTTAGATCCTTACATCTTTCACAAGCTATATTTTGACTTCAAAACTGTATTAGAACATCAAATGTATGTTAACGATTACAATCTGTGTTCAAACCCTTCGAAAATTTCTGAAGACACTTCGAATGATGAGCAATCGAGATGATGATCCAACCACATGTTACCCACAGTTATGTACCTAAAAAACTCTTGAAACCAAAGTAAAAGTTTAAACAACGTATCCGCGTCAGATTCTTTAGCATTTATTAGCAAAAATAACTTTGCGACTCCTATTCAAAGTAGCCAGTTTTGTCACAGCTCCAGCAAGTCAACTTCAACTTTTCAGTCAGACTAACCTTATTATAACCATGAGATATACACCATCGTTACCAGGGAACCTTTTACATTCCACCACATTATTAACAGATGTATCAACAACTTCATTACCCTTTGACTTTAGCCTCTCCAAAAAGTCATTATAATTATTCATTGAAACCCCATCATTTACTCATTCGCATCTTGTAATGAGAATTTCCATACGAATCATTGGGAATTAGCAATCAGTATTTTGAAATCTCGCAGCATGTCTACGCCAACAGTTATATGTGTATATATAACGTCTATCTTCTGGACTTAATTTGAATGTGAAGATTCTGAAAAACACTTCGAACTACGAATTGGTTCTCCGAAAATGGAAAAATACTGATGAAGCAGCAAAAAAACTATAAACGACCTTAACAGTAAAAGTTTGATGATAATGAATAGGTGTGCTGGCAAAGCGCAGAAAAAGAGAAGTCTTGGAACTGGAAAACAGATTGAGCAAAGTAGGAAGGAGGCTGTGGACAAATTACAAAGACTGAACCTGACTTCAAAGGATCCAAATAATTCAGTATCTGCTGAAGTCATTAACGAATACCTTGCTCCTGACTCTAAACCCCTGCAGACAATATTCTTCATCATCCTCTGATATTAGAAATTCTAAAATATCATCATATCTTTCATTATAAATATCCTCCATATTTCTGAAGATATTAATTTTTCTTATTTGAAATCATTTACCTCTTCGCGCTATCTGTATTACATCATAAAAGAAACTATTTTAGTTTCTAAATTCTGAAACATTCAAGTTTAAAATAGGAATATTTTGAAGTAGTGTTGGGAACTGAAGCATGAATTAGTATAATATAATGACACTTGATCAATGTGATTATATTACAGTAAGTCATGCTGAGTTTCTAAATGGAACGTGATGATTCACAGATCATAACATCATCATGTGCCATGTTATACGACTCTTGTATTCTATTTAACCTCTAAAATATCAAGAAAATATTTCTTGATGATTCGGCCTTTTCCAAGGTATTTTAGTAATTTGACAAGTCAAGATCGTGCCATCACAATTTCCTTCCTAGAACATTAACAATGTTCATTTCAAAATTCGTATCTGTGAATTCTGGACCATTACAAGCGGTGCTTAATCGCAAGAAGAAGAAACGAAAGGACAAAACTTCGAAATAGAAATTGGGGTATAAATTGCAGCAAATAAAAGAGAGCATTAACTGTGAATGATAATGATTATAGAAGACAGAAGCAGAGACTTTGAAATATAAGGGAACATATAAAGCCCAACGACAAACCAGAAATTATAAACCATATATATCGATGCATATAGCAATATAAAGACACGGGAGAACTAGGAACACTATAAACCCAAGAGTATAGTAGAAGTAAATAGATTCTTCCGGCGGTAGATGAAAAAAAGAAGAATGACCGATATGAAAGTTAGAAGTATATCGAGAATCAGAACTGGATGGAGCATATTGATGAATACATTAAAATATGAGTTGAGGGGGAAAGAATAGAAGGTGATGAAACATGACTAGGAACTTAGAAATCAACAGATTTAACTCACACAATGGCAGAATAAGTGAATCAAACCCTCTAGTAAATAGGTTAAGTTTTTTTTGATTAATTTAGTCAAACCACAACTAAATCAAGTGTGATTAGATCAATACCTATAGCTATTATTCACCACCTGGGTGATTTGGACTGAGAGAGAATCGAAGGAGCTCACTAGATCTGAGTGTGTGTAACAAATGAGAGGCTTAACCTAAAATGAAGAACATAAGACTTTATATACCCCTGCTGTTGACACACCCATACGATTCATTCATTACACGTACGAGTTGGCTTCATCAACCGTACGGGTGATCACTCACTCGTGTCTTATCATTTAGGTTGTAATTGTGACTTAGCTCAGCATCAACCATGCGTATGAGCCTGTCAGCCGTACTAGTGAGGCTTCACTCGTACGTCTGACTAAGTCTAACATAGTCAAACATCTAAATCTCGTTCCTGTAGTTCCTGTAACCACAAACAACCACGGTTAGGATAATAACGAGCAATCATGGTGGCCTGTAAACTGTTGTACCTGCAATGGACGTGGGTAGATGTCTAGGGACTTGAATAAAATGCATCAACAGATGGTGTGAGTTGTAAGGAAATGAAGGAGGTGAATTTATAAGAAAATCTCTGACAGAACAATTAAAATGGATGATCGCATTTAAAGCGGATCCTAATTCCCTTGATTACCGGAGAGTCAAATCTTATTAAGAAGATTTTCTTCAAATCCCTTAAAATCTGGGAATCAATCATATCTACGTCAAATGATAAGATGAATCTACACTTACTCATTTCACTCTTCTATGTTAGCTTCATTCGTACTCTTCATATAAATAGATTGTTTATCCAAATTATTCGCTGATGATAAAACTCTAATTTTCAGCCCGTATGCATCATGATAACATACTTATTATCATTCACGACCTTTCCACTCAAATTTCGAGACGAAATTTCTTTAACGGGTAGGTACTGTGACAACCCGAAAATTTCCAACCAAATTTAAACTTTAATCTTTATATGTTTCCGACACGATAAGCAATATTTGTTAAGTTAAATTTCAAGAATTTTAAACTATGTTCATACATTCATTCAACCTCGACCAAGTTCCAACGATTCACGAACCATTAAACGAATATGATTATATATGTATATGTGTATATATATTATAACTTGAAACGTAAACAAAATATTAGATTAAATACTTTATATGATTGTATCTGTTTCAAAATGTTTATCAATGGAATTAGAAGATAAGATCAAATGATTGAATTATCAGATATATTGAATTATGATTACAAGTCTCTGTTGAAAGGCCCACGCTGATTTGAAAAATCTTTTCATTTTAACAATATTCGGAAAATGGTAAAGTGATTTATAAATATGAACAAATTGTCAATCATTGAGAACTAGACAAAGGATAGTGGAAGACTGAATCTCATAAAGACTCGATTGATCTATTTAGTTTCAAACGTACAAAAACGTTTTCAGTTTAAAAAGAACTTTATTATTAAAACGTATATAACTTTTATAAATATCTAGAACCACTTTTGACAACTCATTACTTAACTAGTATGATAAAGATAACGATATTTATATTTTATTTTATTAAATATATATAACGATTTAAATTAATATTATATATATTTATACGCGTATTATACGTACATAGTTTTATACTTTTACTATACTTAAACTTTACCTTTACTTTATTTTTACTTTACTTTAACTTTAATAATTCATACTTTAATAATTCACTTTAATAATTCATACTTTAATAATTCACTTTAATAATTCATACTTTAATAATTCACTTTAATAATTCATACTTTAATAATTCACTTTAATAATTCATACTTTAATAATTCATTTTAATAATTCAAAAATCTATTATAAATAGAATTCAATATGTTTCATTATTTCATAGAAACTTGAAAATAGTTTTCTCTAAACTCTCTCAATCGATTTACATATATATATTTACTCCGTATTATCTCAAGATATTATTAGTATACATAAAATATTACGACGGAGTGCTGTCCGAGTGATTTCGAAGTTGTTTTTTCGAGTGGGATAAGATTAAGGAAATTATGGGTTATAGCTATGGAGGTGATTGAGTATGGTTCATGGGTATGCTCGTGAGGTCAATATAGTGTTTATCATCTCTGTTGCGTTTACGTACCTTTCCTGCAATATTGAATCTCAATATTGATATGTGAGTACTCATAATTTAATTTTTACATGCTAATAGTGTATCCCTGACTAGTGCTCGAGTATATAGGATTATGCATGCTTGTACTTTTGATATTGCCATTAGATAGGTTATGTTAATTCCTGAATTAGTTACATATACGATTGAGATAAGGTATAAGATATGCATGTCGTTGGAAAGCTAGCAAAAAATAGTTGAATTTTGCTTTAAGAATCACTTGAATCCAAGTAATGGTTAGAAAGTTATGAAATAAACAAATTGCATAATTAATTTCGTAATTAAAATTGCTGATGATAATTAGTGAACTAATTTTCTGGGTTATAAAAAGTGATTATTTGGATTCTACTCGTCGAGTAGATGAATTTTCATATAAAGCACGTCTCGTTTCGTTGAACGGTTGTCAAGTTATGGACAAAGGAAGTTTTGCAAATTTTGATGAAATGTCGAAACGGGAACTGAAATTCTCGCTGATCTGCGTTGTTTCATATATAAAAAAAAAATACCACTGAATTCTTTGCTATAAGGTCTAATAAACAACTCTAGCCGTTTGTCAATTCGAGTCTCGACGCTTTTTCTAAAAATCATCAAAGTTGACAGTTTGGTCACATTTTAAAATTCTAAAAAGAGCTGAAACTTTTTTATTTAAAAATGTCAGTTTTGTATCAGTTGTCATGGTCGGCCTGATATGTGTTTACTCTTGCCAAAAATCATGTTATATCTTTGTGGTAACGAGAATTTGCAGGCTTTGACCGTTTGTCAATACGAGTTTTGAGGAATTTTCTAAAAATCTCCAAAGTAGGCTACTCGGTCACTTTTGTAAATTTATTAAAGCTGAAAAATTAACTTTGAAACGCCGAAAACGCGTTGGCAACTACGAGTTGTCTAGGTTTAGTTTACTTCTGTAATATTTATGCTTGATTTTTTTGGTAATGTGTAACTTTTATCTTTGGCCGTTTATCAATCGGAGTTCTAATAATTTTTCTAAAAATAGCTGAAGTGGCCCGTTTAGTCATGTTTGACCGAAAATCATTTTTGTATCATTTATTATATATTTGCATGCGACCTCATTTTTACTTTGACCTTTGACTTTTGACTTTAACCTTTGACTTTTGACTTTGAACTTTGACTTTTCCTGTTAACTTTTCAGTTAACTTTTTGTGTTGATTTTCTCAAAAAAAAAAAAAAAAAACCTAAAATACTATTTTATGATTATGAAACCATTTGTATTACGTTGTTTCACACGTCACCTTTTACTAGAATCTTAATTGAGCATGAGTAATATAACATGTTACTATACTGTAGAGTTAGACTCGAGCTATGGGATAGGATTACACTATGACCTGACCTAAATTGCTATACAAATATTGACCAACATATAAATATATATAATTAATATAGGTTCGTGAATCCGAGGCCAACCTTGCACTTGTTCAATGACGTTATATGTATTTTTACTACGAAATACAGTATGGTGAGTTTCATTTGCCTTTTTACCCTTTATATTTTTGGGACTGAGAATACATGCGCTTTTATAAATGTTTGACGAAATAGACACAAGTAATTGAAACTACATTCTATGGTTGAATTATCGAAATCGAATATGCCCCTTTTTATTAAAGTCTGGTAATCTAAGAATTAGGGAACAGACACCCTAATTGACGCGAATCCTAAAGATAGATCTATCGGGCCTAACAAACCCCATCCAAAGTACCAGATGCTTTAGTACTTCGAAATTTATATCATGTCCGAAGGAGGATCCCGGAATGATAGGGGATATTCTTATATGCATATTGTTAATGTCGGTTACCAGGTGTTCACCATATGAATGATTATTTTTGTCTCTATGCATGGGACGTATATTTATGAGAACTGGAAATGAAATTCTTGTGGTCTATTAAAATGATGGAAATAAATGATTATGATAAACTAATGAACTCACCAACCTTTTGGTTGACACTTTAAAGCATGTTTATTCTCAGGTGTTAAAGAAATCTTCCGCTGTGCATTTGCTCATTTTAAAGATATTACTTGGAGTCTTTCATAGCATATTTCGAAGAACGTTGCATTCGAGTCATTGAGTTCATCAAAGATTATTATTAAATCAATTTATAGTTGGATAGTGGATATTATGAAATGGTATGCATGCCTGTCAATTTTCGATGTAAAGAAAGATTGTCTTTTAAAAACGAATGCAATGTTTGTAAAATGTATCATATAGAGGTCAAATACCTCGCAATGTAATCAACTATTGTGAATCGTTTATAATGTATATGAACGGGTCCTTTCATTTTCCATGTTTATATATATTAAATGAAATTGATATTTACATGATTAAGTGTTTCCAACATGTTAAGCAATCAAACTTGTTAAGACTTGATTAATTGAAATAGGTTTCATATAGACAATTGACCACCCAAGTTGACCGGTGATTCACGAACGTTAAAACTTGTAAAAACTATATGATGACATATATATGATTATATATATAATTAACATGATATTATGATAAGTAAGTATCTCATTAGGTATTTTAACAATGAGTTATATACATAAAATTGTGTTTATTGAATTAAGAAACTCGAAACGATATATATAACGATTATCGTTATAACAACGTCTTACTAATTACATATGAATCATATTAAGATATTGTTACACTATGATAAATGATAATTAAACATGTCATTATGTATATTAACAATGAACTACATATGTAAAACAAGACTACTAACTTAAGAATTTCAAAACGAGACATATATGTAACGATTATCGTTGTAACAACATTTAACTGTATATATATCATACTAAGTTATATTAATATATCATAATATCATGATAATATAATAATTTAACATCTCTTTAGATATAATAAACAATGGGTTAACAATATTTAACAAGATCGTTAACCTAAAGGTTTCAAAACAACATTTACATGTAACGACTAACGATGACTTAACGACTTAGTTAAAATGTATATACATGTAGTGTTTTAATAAGTATTCATACACTTTTGAAAGACTTCAATACACTTATCAAAATACTTCTACTTAACAAAAATGCTTACAATTCCATCCTCGTTCAGTTTCATCAACAATTCTACTCGTATGCACCCGTATTCGTACTCGTACAATACACAGCTTTTAAATGTATGTACTATTGGTATATACACTCCAATGATCAGCTCTTATCAGCCCATGTGAGTCACCTAACATATTTGGGAACCATCATTTGGCAACTAGCATGAAATATCTCATAAAATTACAAAAATATTAGTAATCATTCATGACTTATTTACATGAAAACAAAATTACATATCCTTTATATCTAATCCATATACCAACAACCAAAAACACCTATAAACACATTCATTCTTCAATTTTCTTCATCTAATTGATCTATCTCAAGTTCCATCTTCAAGTTCAAAGTGTTCTTCATAAATTCTACAAGTTCTAGTTTCATAAAATCAAGAATACTTCCAAGTTTACTAGCTCACTTCCAATCTTGTAAAGTGATCATCCAACCTCAAAAAATCCTTGTTGTTTACAGTAAGATATCATTCTAAATCAAGGTAATACTCATATACAAACTTTGATTCAATTCCTATAACTATAACTATCTTAATTCGAGTGATAATCTTACTTGAACTTGTTTTCTTGTTATGATTCTACTTCGAGAACTTTCAAGCCATCCAAGATCCTTTGAAGCTAGATCATTTCTTGTCACTTCCAGTAGGTTTACCAACTAAACTTGAGGTAGTAATGATATTCATAACATCATTCGATTCATACATATAAAACTATCTTATTCGAAGATTTGAACATGTAATCACCAGAACATAGTTTAGTTAATTCTAAACTTGTTCGCAAACAAAAGTTAATCCTTCTAACTTGACTTTTAAAATCACCTAAACACATTTTCTATATCTATATTATATGCTAACTTAATTATTTAAAACCAGAAAACACGAAAAATACCGTAAAACCGGATATACGCCGTCGTAGTAACACCGCGGGCTGTTTTGGGTTAATTAATTAAAAACTATGATAAACTTTGATTTAAAAGTTGTTCTTCTGGAAAAATGATTTTTCTTATGAACATGAAACTATATCCAAAAATCATGGTTAAACTCAAAGTGGAAGTATGTTTTCCAAAATGGTCATCTAGACGTCGTTCTTTCGACTGAAATGACTACCTTTACAAAAATGACTTGTAACTTATTTTTCCGACTATAAACCTATACTTTTTATGTTTAGATTCATAAAATAGAGTTCAATATGAAACCATATCAATTTGATTCACTCAAATCGGATTTAAAACGAAGAAGTTATGGGTAAAACAATATTGGATATTTTTTGATTGTTGTAGCTACGGGAAATATTGTAACAATTCTATACAAATCATATCCTAGCTAACTTATATTGTATTATACATGTATTCTAATGTAATCTTGGGATATCATAGACACGTATGCAAATGTTTTGACATATCATATCGATCCATGTATATATATTATTTGGAACAACCATAGACACTCTATATGCAGTAATGTTGGAGTTAGCTATACAGGGTTGAGGTTGATTCCAAAAATATATATACTTTGAGTTGTGATCTAGCCTGAGACGTGTATACACTGGGTCGTGGATTGATTCAAGATATTATATATCAATTTATTTCTGTACATCTAACTGTGAACAACTAGTTGTAGATTACTAACGAGGACAGCTGACTTAATAAATTTAAAACAGTAAAACATATTAAAAATGTTGTAAATATATTTTGAACATACTTTGATATATATGTACATATTTGTTATAGGTTCGTGAATCGACCAGTGGCCAAGTCTTACTTCCCGACGAAGTAAAAAATCTGTAAAAGTGAGTTATAATCCAACTTTTAAAATCTAATATTTTGGGATGAGAATACATGCAGTTTTATAAATGTTTTATGAAATAGAGAAAAGTAATTGAAACTACATTATATGGGTGAATGATCGAAGCCGAATATGCCCCTTTTGCTTGGTAACCTAAGAATTAGTAAACCGATCTACTAATTGACGCGAATCCTAAAGATAGATCTATTGGGCCTAACGAACCCCATCCAGAGTACCGGATGCTTTAGTACTTCGAATTCGTTTATATCATATCCGAAGGATTTCCCGGAATGATAGGGGATATTCTTATATGCATCTTGTTAATGTCGGTTACCAGGTGTTCACCATATGAAAGAATTTTATCTCTATGTATGTGATGTATATTGAAATATAAAATCTTGTGGTCTATTATTATGATTTGATAATATATAGGTTAAACCTATAACTCACCAACATTTTTGTTGACGTTTTAAGCATGTTTATTCTCAGGTGATTATTAAGAGCTTCCGCTGTTGCATACTAAAATAAGGACAAGATTTGGAGTCCATGCTTGCATGATATTATGTAAAAACTGCATTCAAGAAACTTATTTTTGATGTAATATATTCTTATTGTAAACCATTATGTAATGGTCGTGTGTAAACGGTATATTTTAGATTATCATTATTTGATAATCTACGTAATGCTTTTTAAACCTTTATCGATAAAATAAAGGTTATGGTTGTTTTAAAAATGAATGCAGTCTTTGAAAAACATCTCATATAGAGGTCAAAACCTCGCGATGAAATCAACTAATATGGAACGTTTATAACCAATATGAACGGGACATTTCAGTTGGTATCTGAGCGTTGGTCTTAGAGAACCAGAAAATTTCATTAGTGTGTCTTACCGAGTTTGTTAGGATGCATTAGTGAGTCTGGACTTCGACCGTGTTTTTCTTCAAAAACAATTGCTTAACATTTTTTTTTTTTGGAAACTATATATTATTAACATGTAAATATTATGTGATATATTAATCTCTTAACGCGTTTGATATTGTGTGATAGATGTCCACCTCTAGTACAAATCCCATTGATTCACCTAATAATAATGAAGAGTCGAATATATTTTGGGAAGATTCACAAATTCCCGAAGAGGAACAGGAAGAAGAGGAACCGGAAGAGGAGGAACCGGAAGAGGAGGAACCGGAAGAAGAGGAACCAGAAGAGGAGGAATCGGAAGAGGAGGAACCAGAAGAAGAAGAGGTTCCGGAGGAAGAAATATTGATACCTATAGTAAATCGATTAAATAAAAGAAAATCCTCAACCAACGGACCCGATGAGGATTCCGATGATGTTATAGAAATTACCTCGACCCAGTTTAATAAAGCGAAAGAAAATAATAAGGGAAAAGGTATAAAAATAGAGAAACCCGATTCCAACCCCGATGAACTTTATATGTATCGGCAACATCCATATTTCCTAAAATGTAACAATGACCCGGGAACCTCTAAAGCACCAGGTTTTTCTAAACCATTATGGAAAGCGACGGCTCGTATAAGAGGAACACCATATATTCCTAGAAAATTAGGAAAACGAACCAAGTTCGAAGAAGAAGAAACCAGTGATTCAGATTAGAGGGTTGTAATCATGTTGTGTATTATATGTATTGTAGTGTGCTTGTACTTTTATGTTCTATGTAAAAATTGCTTGTATTGTTTGTTATTACGAATCTAATCCTTGTCTATTTTACAGTATAAAAACAAAATGGACGTTAAGGGTAGACAACCGAATATTTTAGAAGACCTACCAGAGGATATGATTGAGGAAATCTTGTCTAGAGTCAGTCAGAATTCATCAGCACATTTAGTTATGGCGTAATTAACTTGTCAAACATTTGAAAGACTTTCCAGAAATGCCTTAGTTTATAAAAGGCTTTCCTTTGATAGGTGGGGTATATCACATTGGGGAGACCGTAAGTTACGCCGTGTTTTCTTTAAAGCATTAAATGCGGGGAACCCAAATGCAATTTTACGCTACGGGTTAAGAACCTATTTTGACTCAACATATCCCAACATAGGATTTCGTGAATTAGAAAGAGCTTCTAACATGCAACATAAAGAAGCATGTTATGCTTACGGGTTAGTGATGTTCGCTTCTTACCAAAGTGAGAAAAAGAACTTCGGATTGAAACTTTTAAATAAAACCTTCCCACAAGTGACGGATACAGTAGTTGGGGTGAGAAACAAGGTTTTTAGATTATTACGGGGCTGTTGGACATTACGAAACCCTCGTCCTTTTGACGACATTACAACATGCTGCCTAGCCAATGGTCATAACGGTTATTTTCCACAAGACCAAGGATGGGAAGTCGTCTTAGTAAAACCAGAATGCATGACTTGTTTCTGGACTTATGAATTACGTGTCTTTATTTCCTTTGCTGAACAACTTGCGTATTAACTAGATTTATCTTCAAAACTGTCCTGTATCATAGTGTACTATATTTCATGTTATATGTAATATAGCGAAGTTGTATGTTTGAAAAATATTTGCATGTGATATATTATTATAATCAGTTTTTCATATGGAATTATAGTTGTTGAATTGTATATTAGCTACTAAGTATGAACTTAACGGGTAGGTAGTACCCGAATTTAAACTTATAAAACGCTAATATGAAGAAAAAGCTTTTATAAATGAGTTCATATTATGCTACAAAATACTATTGACTACTCTTAATATTCTGTATGATTAACTCAATTCCAATTGGCTATTTTGAAGGAAATGGCACCGACTACTCGACACACCATGAATATGAGCGAAGAGGAATTTCGTACCTTTCTTGCTGCAAACATAGCCGCAGTACAGGATGCGCTACATACCAACAAGAACTCTGAATCTAGCAATGCAGCTAACGGCGCAAAAAATCGTGTAGGATGCTCCTACAAAGAATTCACTGCCTGCAAACCTTTGGAATTTGATGGAACCGAAGGACCAATTGGATTGAAACGGTGGACTGAGAAAGTCAAATCGGTGTTTGCCATAAGTAAGTGTACTAAAGAGGACAAAGTTAAGTACGCTACGCATACCTTCACAGGTACTGCGTTAACGTGGTGGAACACCTATCTTGAACAGGTAGGACAAAATGCTGCTTACGCACTACTGTGGTCGGCATTCAAGCAATTGATGAACGAACAGTACCGTCCTAGAAACGAAGTCAATAAACTCAAGGCAGAACTTAGAGAGTTACAAACACAAGGGTTCGACGTTACCACATATGAACGACGATTCACAGAGTTGTGCCTATTGTGTCCGGGAGCATTCGAAGATGAAGAAGAGAAGATCACGCGTTTGTAAAAGGGTTACCAGTAAGGATTCAAGAAGATGTGAGTTCACACGAGCCCGCTTCTATACAGAAGGCAAGTCGAATGGCTCATAAACTCATAAATCAGATTGAGGGAAGAATTAAAGAGCAGGTGGCCGAAGAAGCCAACACGAAACAACTCAAGAGGAAGTGGGAGGAAAACGGTGACAAGAGTCACCAGTACAACAACAACAACAATTACAACCACAATCTCAACAACTATCCCAACAACCGTAACAACAATCGCAACAATAACCGCAATCCTAAAAATAACTACAACAAACATCCCAACAATAACAACAACTACAACAACCGTTTCAACAACAATAACAATCCCAACAATAACCTCAATAACAACAACGGCAACAAAAACCAAAAACAGTCATGTCATAGGTGTGAAGAAAATCATCAGGGGTTTTGCACGACATTTTGCAACAGGTGTAAAAGAAATGGTCATAGCGTGAAAAAGTGTGAGATCTACGGACCAAAGTTTAACAGAACTAAAGGAACAAATAATGTCGGAACAAGTAATGCCGAAACGAATAGTGTCGGAGCAAGTAATACCAGCGCTGTTTGTTATAAATGTGGAAAACCGGGCCACATTATTAGAAATTGCCCGAATCAGGGGAATACTAATGGCCAGGGCCGTGGAAGAGTTTTCAATATTAATGCGGCAGAAGAACAGGAAAACCCGGAGCTTGTTACGGGTACGTTTCTTATTGATGATAAATCTGCTTATGTTTTATTTGATTCAGGTGCAGATAGAAGCTATATGAGTAGAGAATTTTGTGCTAAATTAAGTTGCCCATTGACGCCTTTGGATAGTAAATTTTTACTCGAATTAGCAAACGGTAAATTAATTTCAGCAAATAATATACGTCGGGAGAGAGAAATTAAACTGGGGGATGAAATGTTTAAAATTGATTTAATACCAGTCGAGTTAGGAAGTTTTGATGTAATAATTGGCATGAACTGATTGAAAAGGTGAGAGCAGAGGTCGTTTGTTACAAAAATGCGATTCGCATTATGCGTGAAAAAGGAAAACCTTTAATGGTGTACGGAGAAAAGAACAACGCGAAATTAAATCTTATCAGTAGTTTGAAGGCACAAAAACTAATAAGAAAAGGTTGTTACGTCATTCTAGCACACATCGAGGAAGTTAAACCTAAAGAAAAGAACATCAGTGATGTTCCCGTCGCAAAAGAATTTCCCGATGTATTTCCGAAAGAATTACCGGGATTACCCCCACATCGATCCATTGAATTTCAAATAGACCTTGTACCAGGAGCTGCACCAATAGCTCGTGCTCCATACAGACTCGCACCCAGCGAAATGAAAGAATTACAAAGTCAGTTACAGGAACTTTAAGAGCGTGGTTTCATTCGATCAAGCACATCACCATGGGGAGCTCCTGTTTTGTTTGTCAAGAAGAAAGATGGTACATTTAGGTTGTGTATCTACTACCGAGAGTTGAACAAACTTACCATCAAGAACTGCTACCCACTACAGAGAATCGACGAATTATTTGATCAACTACAAGGCTCGTCTATTTATTCGAAGATCGATTTACGTTCTGGATATCATCAAATGCGAGTGAAGGAGGATGATATTCCAAAGACTGCTTTTAGGACGCGTTACGGTCATTACGAGTTTATGGTTATGCTGTTTGGATTGACTAACGCACCAGCTGTGTTCATGGACCTCATGAACCAAGTGTGTGGGCCATATCTTGACAAGTTTGTCATTGTTTTTATCGATGACATACTTATTTACTCGAAGAATGATCAAGAGCATGAAGAACATTTGAGAAAAGTGCTAGAGTTGCTGAGAAAAGAAAAACTGTACGCTAAGTTTTCAAAGTGTGCATTTTGGTTGGAAGAAGTTCAATTCCTCGGTCACATAGTGAACAAAGAAGGTATTCAGGTGGATCCAGCAAAGATTGAAACCGTTGAAAAGTGGAAAACCCCGAAAACTCCGAAACACATACGTCAGTTTTTAGGACTAGCTGGTTACTACAGAAGGTTCATCCAAGACTTTTCCAGAATAGCGAAACCCTTGACTACATTAACGCATAAAGGGAAGAAATTTGAATGGAAAGATGAATAAGAGAAAGCGTTTCAATTGTTAAAGAAAAAGTTAACTACAGCACCTATATTGTAATTACCTGAAGGGAATGATGATTTTGTGATATATTTTACGCCTCAAAGCAAGGTCTCGGTTGTGTATTAATGCAACGAACGAAAGTAATTGCTTATGCGTCTAGATAATTGAAGATTCATGAACAGAATTATACGACGCATGATTTGGAATTAGGCGCGGTTGTTTTTGCATTAAAGACTTGGAGGCACTACTTATATGGGGTCAAAAGTATTATATATACCGACCACAAAAGTCTTCAACACATATTTAATCAGAAACAACTGAATATGAGTTAGCGTAGGTGGATTGAATTGTTGAATGATTACGACTTTGAGATTCGTTACCACCCGAGGAAGGCAAATGTGGTAGCCGACACCTTGAGCAGGAAGGACAGAGAACCCATTCTAGTAAAAGCTATGAATATAACAATTCACACTAACCTTACTACTCAAATAAAGGAGGCGCAACAAGGAGTTTTAAAAGAGAGAAATTTAAAGGATGAAATACCCAAAGGATCGGAGAAGCATCTTAATATTCAGGAAGACGAAACCCGGTATAGGGCTGAAAGAGTTTGGGTACCAAAATTTGGAGATATGAGAGAAATGGTACTTAGAGAAGCTCATAAAACCAGATACTCAATACATCCTGGAACGGGGAAGATGTATAAGGATCTCAAGAAACATTTTTGGTGGCCAGGTATGAAAGCCGATGTTGCTAAATATGTAGGGGAATGTTTGACGTGTTCTAATGTTAAAGCGGAGCATCAGAAACCATCAGGTCTACTTCAACAACCCGAAATCCCGGAATGGAAATGGAAAAACATTACCATGGATTTCATCACTAAATTGCCAAGGACTGCAAGTGGTTTTGATACTATTTGGGTAATAGTTGATCGTCTCACCAAATCAGCACACTTCCTGCCAATAAGAAAAGATGACAAGATGGAGAAGTTAGCACGGCTGTATTTGAAGGAAGTCGTCTCCAGACATGGAATACCAATCTCTATTATCTCTGATAGGGATGGCAGATTTATTTCAAGATTCTGGCAGACATTACAGCAAGTATTAGGAACTCGTCTAGACATGAGTACTGCCTATCATCCACAAACTGATGGGCAGAGCGAAAGGATGATACAAACGCTTGAAGACATGCTATGACCATGTGTTATTGATTTCGGAAACAGTTGGAATCGACATCTACCGTTAGCAGAATTTTCCTACAACAACAGCTACCATTCAAGCATTGAGATGGCGCCGTTTGAAGCACTTTATGGTAGAAAGTGCAGGTCTCCAATTTGTTGGAGTAAAGTGGGGGATAGATAGATTACGGGTACGGAGATAATACAAGAAACTACCGAGAAGATCATCCAAATTCAACAATGGTTGAAAACCGCCCAAAGTCGACAAAAGAGCTACGCCGACATTAAAAGAAAAGATATAGAATTTGAAATTGGAGAGATGGTCATGCTTAAGGTTGCACCTTGGAAAGGCGTTGTTCGATTTGGTAAACGAGGGAAATTAAATCCAAGGTATATTGGACCATTCAAGATTATTGATCGTGTCGGACCAGTAGCTTACCGACTTGAGTTACCTCAACAACTCGCAGCTGTACATAACACTTTCCACGTCTGGAATTTCAAGAAATATTTTGCTAAAGAAGATCTCACTATTCCATTAGACGAAATCCAAATCAACGAAAAACTTCAATTCATCGAAGAACCCGTCGAAATAATGGATCGTGAGGTTAAAAAACTTAAACAAAACAAGATACCAATTGTTAAGGTTCGATGGAATGCTCGTAGAAGACCCGAGTTCACCTGGGAATGAGAAGATCAGATGAAGACGAAATACCCGCACTTATTTCTAGAAGATACGTCAACACCTCCAACTGCTTAAAATTTCGGGACGAAATTTATTTAACGGGTAGGTACTGTAGTAACCCGAACTTTTCCATGTTTATATATATTAAATTAAATTGATATTTACATGAATAAGTGTTTCCAACATGTTAAGCAATCAAACTTGTTAAGACTTGATTAATTGAAATAGGTTTCATATAGACAATTGACCACCCAAGTTGACCGGTGATTCACGAACGTTAAAACTTGTAAAAACTATATGATGACATAAATATGATTATATATATAATTAACATGATATTATGATAAGTAAGTATCTCATTAGGTATTTTAACAATGAGTTATATACATAAAATTGTGTTTATTGAATTAAGAAACTCGAAAAGATATATATAACGATTATCGTTATAACAACGTCTTACTAATTACATATGAATCATATTAAGATATTGTTACACTATGTTTAATCATGATAAATGATAATTAAACATGTCATTATGTATATTAACAATGAACTACATATGTAAAACAAGACTACTAACTTAAGAATTTCGAAACGAGACATATATGTAACGATTATCGTTGTAACAACATTTAACTGTATATATATCATAATAAGTTATATTAATATATCATAATATCATAATAATGTAATAATTTAACATCTCTTTAGATATAATAACCAATGGGTTAACAACATTTAACAAGATCGTTAACCTAAAGGTTTCAAAACAACATTTACATGTAACGACTAACGATGACTTAACGACTCAGTTAAAATGTATATACATGTAGTGTTTTAATATGTATTCATACACTTTTGAAAGACTTCAAGACACTTATCAAAATACTTCTACTTAACAAAAATGCTTACAATTACATCCTCGTTCAGTTTCATCAACAATTCTACTCGTATGCACCTGTATTCGTACTATACAATACACAGCTTCTAAATGTATGTACTATTGGTATATACACTCTAATGATCAGCTCTTAGCAGCCCATGTGAGTCACCTAACACATGTGGGAACCATCATTTGGCAACTAGCATGAAATATCTCATAAAATTACAAAAATATTAGTAATCATTCATGACTTATTTACATGAAAATAAAATTACATATCCTTTATATCTAATCCAAATACCAATGACCAAAAACACCTACAAACACTTTCATTCTTCAATTTTCTTCATCTAATTGATCTCTCTCAAGTTTCATCTTCAAGTTCTAAGTGTTCTTCATAAATTCTACAAGTTCTAGTTTTATAAAATCAATAATACTTCTAAGTTTACTAGCTCACTTCCAATCTTATAAAGTGATCATCTAATCTCAAGAAATCCTTATTGTTTACAGTAGGATATCATTCTAAATCAAGGTAATACTCATATACAAACTTTGATTCAATTCCTATATCTATAACTATCTTAATTCGAGTGATAATCTTACTTGAACTTGTTTTCGTGTCATGATTCTACTTCAAGAACTTTCAAGCCATCCAAGATCCTTTGAAGCTAGATCATTTCTTGTCACTTCTAGTAGGTTTACCTACTAAACTTGAGGTAGTAATGATGTTCATAACATCATTCAATTCATACATATAAAACTATCTTATTCGAAGATTTGAACATGTAATCACTAGAACATAGTTTAGTTAATTCTAAATTTGTTCGCAAACAAAAGTTAATCCTTCTAACTTGACTTTTAAAATCAACTAAACACATGTTCTATATCTATATGATATGCTAACTTAATGATTTAAAACCGGAAAACACGAAAAACACGAAAAACACCGTAAAACCGGATATACGCCGTCGTAGTAACACCGCGGGCTGTTTTGGGTTAGTTAATTAAAAACTATGATAAACTTTGATTTAAAAGTTGTTCTTCTGGGAAAATTATTTTTCTTATGAACATGAAACTATATCCAAAAATCATGGTTAAACTCAAAGTGGAAGTATGTTTTCCAAAATGGTCATCTAGACATCGTTCTTTCGACTGAAATGACTACCTTTACAAAAACAACTTGTAACTTATTTTTCAGACTATAAACCTATACTTTTTATGTTTAGATTCATAAAATAGAGTTCAATATGAAACCATAGCAATTTGATTAACTCAAATCGGATTTAAAACGAAGAAGTTATGGGTAAAACAAGATTGGATATTTTTTGATTGTTGTAGCTACGGGAAATATTGTAACAATTCTATACAAATCATATCTTAGCTAACTTATATTGTATTATACATGTATTCTAATGTAATCTTGGGATACCATAGACACGTATGCAAATGTTTTGACATATCATATCGACCCATGTATATATATTATTTGGAACAACCATAGACACTCTATATGCAGTAATGTTGGAGTTAGCTATACAGGGTTGAGGTTGATTCCAAAAATATATATACTTTGAGTTATGATCTAGCCTGAGATGTGTATACACTGGGTCATGGATTGATTCAAGATATTATATATCGATTTATTTCTGTACATCTAACTGTGAACAACTAGTTGTAGGTTACTAACTAGGACAGCTGACTTAATAAATTTAAAACAGTAAAACGTATTAAAAATGTTGTAAATACATTTTGAACATACTTTGATATATATGTACATATTTGTTATAGGTTCGTGAATCGACCAGTGGCCAAGTCTTACTTCCCGACAAAGTAAAAATCTGTGAAAGTGAGTTATAGTCCCACTTTTAAAATCTACTATTTTGGGATGAGAATACATGCAATTTTATAAATGTTTTACGAAATAGACACAAGTAATTAAAACTACATTATATGGGTGAATGATCGAAGCCGAATATGCCTCTTTTGCTTGGTAACCTAAGAATTAGTAAACCGATCTACTAATTGACGCGAATCCTAAAGATAGATCTATTGGGCCTAACGAACCCCATCCAAAGTACCGGATGCTTTAGTACTTCGAATTCGTTTATATCTTGTTCGAAGGATTTCCCGGAATGATAGGGGATATTCTTATATGCATCTTGTTAATGTCGGTTACCAGGTGTTCACCATATGAATGAATTTTATCTCTATGTATGGGATGTATATTGAAATATGAAATCTTGTGGTCTATTATTATGATTTGATAATATATAGGTTAAACCTATAACTCACCAACATTTTTGTTAACGTTTTAAGCATGTTTATTCTCAGGTGATTATTAAGAGCTTCCGCAGTTGCATACTAAAATAAGGACAAGATTTGGAGTCCATGCTTGTATGATATTATATAAAAACTGCATTCAAGAAAATTATTTTTGATGTAATATATTCTTATTGTAAACCATTATGTAATGTGATGTGCGTAGAGGTGTATACGAAATAGTTATATTTTTACTACGAAATACGACGAAATATGATACAAGTTTACACAAGTTATTTATTTATTTATAGAGTAGATATACCTAAACTCTGCTACAACACTATAGGCAGTGTACCTAATTGTAGAGTAGTATAGTTTTTAGTAAGTCCGGTTCGTTCCACAGGGAGACGACTTATTTTACACTATATTTTAAACAACTATATTTGTACAAAATATATATTTTTATATATAATAATAATATAAAAGGGGGTTTACCGTTTAATGACCGGTTTGTCGATTTTATATTTTAAGTCATAATTAAAACCTAATGAAAAATATAAGTTGCGATAATTAAAAAGTACGATAATTAAAAGTGCAATTAAATACAATGACAGTAAATAAAAGTGCGATAATTAAAAGTGCAAATTAAATATGAAATATATAAATTATGCTTATTTAAACTTCCATAATCATGATGTTTGACGTGTTGATTTTAGTTTATTACCATGGGTTAATTGTCCTTTGTCCTGGATTATTCAATATGTCCGTCTGGTTTTTGTCCATAACAGTCCATCGGTCATAAATTTAAAGTGCGAGTGTCCTCGTCAAATTTTCCTTATATCCGAAGTCAAATATTCCAACTAATTGGGGACTTAAACTGTAACAAGGTCTTAATACTTTGTTTAATAATTACACCAGGATATCGACTGCGTGTAACCCAAGGTTTTAATACTTTGTTAACAATTATGCCAAGTATCCTTGTACATAATTCACCCCTGTTTTAATAAGTCTATTAACTATTAATCCATTCCCGTGTCCGGTTAAATGAACAATTATTCGTACATATAAATATCCCGCCCATCGTGTCCGATCGAGTGTATGTGGTTATTTATAGGTACGTCTAATTGTAAATCTTTATATTAAATTAACAAACTATCATTTAATTAAACAAATATAAAGCCCATTAATAGCTCATAGTCTAATTTCCACAAGTGTCGTTCTTTTGTCCAAACCCCAATTATGGTACAAAGCCCAATTACCCCATCTTTAATATTTAGCCCAACATCATGATTACTTCGATTTAAATAAGCATAATAATAACTTAGTTACAAGACATTAATTTAAAAAGGAGAACATAACTTACATTGAGTATTTATCGCGTATCTTTACACAGACAGAACTTCGACTTGAAAACTCGTAAAATAAACGTTACGCTACCCAAACTTGTAGAAATGTAACCACTAAATTAACCTACTCCTACTCCTAAAACTAAATTACATAAAATAAAAATTAAAAACTGAATTTGAAAATATAAAAGAGTGTGTTTTAAGCTCGAGCACAGGCCTGGTATTTATAGCATTTTGGCCTGCTACAGTAACCCATGCGATCGCATGGGTTTTATGCCTATTTCCCATGCGATCGCATGGCCGCCAGATCCAGCTCACATATTTTTTGTACACTAGCTTGTCGACATATTTAATAAATATATATAATATATATATAATTTTATATAATTATATATATATTATATTATATTCTTGTGCATAGTTGACTCGTAATTTTGGCTCCGATGTTTCGTACATTTACGCCCGGTTTATGTCTCGGTTCCGGTTTCTCGAACGTCTTTTCGTACAATTTAATATCATGCAATTTGCGTTCCGCGACTTGCGTTCTTGTTAATATTTAGACGTTTTTCTTCGATATATTAAACCACTTGGAGTGTAACTTGTACGTTTGAGCATTTTGGAAGTTTTTGCCTTTTAAATCTTCGTTTTCGACTTTAAATCTTCGTTTTCGAGCGATCTTCGTCTTTCGTCTTCACACTTATTTATTTTAAACAATTACAACTAAAAATAAGGAAATTACAATTAAAAACATTACATTTTGGAATGATATTGCGACTAAATATATGTTCTTTTGGAGCAATATCAATTATCCCTACACTTGAGCGTTGCTTGTCCTCAAGCAATACAGAACTTGAAATTAAATCACACGAATCACTTCTTTATTCTTCACACTTTATACATTAGTGATTTTGATACGGCGGTATAAACAATGATAGTAACGATGTGGTTTACAGTCCCACATGACTATAAAAATTTAGATCCTTAAGGAAATTGGATCTTTATGAAAACATTTGATCTTTTGAAAATTCATTCTAGCTTTTACCCTAGATAAGTTTTGCAGAATAACCCTTCACCGGTGTATGCAAAATGTTTTTGTGGGTTTGGTGGGTTTCAGATTTGAAAATTTTAGCTCAAAACTTATGGTTTTGTGTCACCCACTTGCTAACCTTGTATTAGGAAAGCAACACGTCCAGTATTCTTGCTCCGTATATTACCTTTCGGTAAACTACCTTCCGATTGTAAAGGAAAGCGTTGAACAAGCAACTGTTAGGGCGATGTCTAATGACATGCAGATGTTCATGGTCTACAACGTGTCTGATGCAATTACTATCCTTTGTAGGAGCAATAGTAAAGATCACCCTATAATTTTTTTCGGTCTGGCACAAGGTCCTGTCTTCGACCATGATATGCAACCACCGTTCTTACGGTTGACACCCGAATTGGTTCAGGTGACCTAATGAATTCCAGGTGAATTCCTAGGATTTTACGTTCAATGGTAATGAACGCATTGAAAATGGGTTTTCAGAAAACAAATCGGTTTTAATTTGATCAAAATATTTTCTCGTTCAAGCTCGAGTTTAGATATCATCGAATTCCATGAGTTTGTAATTCTCAATCTTTAAAGTCAATCTCAAGGATTGAGTAATATCAGTCTTAAAAGCTGATTTTTAATTTTTAAGGAGATTATCCTATCTGGGGGTCTGATTCATTAGTCTTATCAAGCTAATTTGCACGGCGCCCTCCCCATTTTACGAGACAGATCCTCTCATGGTTAGGATAAGTCTGACCACTTGGCGACCCTGTTTGATGCTGAGGTCCGTGGATTTGCTGCTGATTTTAGAGATGACTTTTCTAGATTTTTCGTCAACCTACAGCTGGTCTGGACGACAACTTCTTGACCTAAATCAAGAAGCGCGTGTCTTTTTTCGGAAGACTTTACTTCCTTTTAATCATGGAATTGATTCATCGTGTAGATCCATCTTTCTTTCAAATATATTACAGTAAATCGGGTAAAACTGATTAGTATCATCCAAAACAAAAGCACCTGCAATAACTTTACAGAAACATATGATAGATAGTTTTTTAATTGAATAACTTGGTACATTCTCCCCACACTTAGTTTCTTTCTTTGCCTTTTTATTCTCTTTTATTCCATTTTAAATATAATTCAAGTGTTTTAGGGTGTTTCTCAATTTATGTCCTTTCCGAGGTAACGATAATTTCGGTATTAACACCTAGTTTTCATCGTTCATAAATATGTATAAACATGATTTTGAATTCATTTATTTGAAAATTTTTAAAATTTTCACAAAATTTGGCAAATAAACTAAGTGCAAACCCGAGAGAATTTATAACCCTTCCCCACACTTGAGATCATGCAATGCCCTCATTTGCATGAAATCAGACTATAATTATAAATTCACGAGGGTGATAAGTGTAAAAAAGTGATTAAAAATACCCAGTTTGTAATTACAAAGCTCATCAAATGATAGATGGCGCGCCTCATCGTTAATTCCTTCTTGTTTTATCACACATGTTTTTCTTCAAAAACGGTTGCTTTTCTGAACTGTTTGCTAATCTTTGAAAATGCGTCTTTTACCCTAACTTATTATGCATGTTTATTAACGAGTTATGCACTAACCCGAACCCCGAATTTAACGTTAAGTGGAGTTAGACTTCCGCATACTTAGCTGACGACATGTGAAGTCGGTAGAATAAGTTCCTCGAATTAAAATAGTGAGCCAGTTATTTACATCTCGGGTGGTATAAAATATATCAATGGGTTTAAAGTTTAGACCCACCCGATCGTCACTACTTAATTCTTTTTTAAGTGTAGCTTTTAGTAAATGGATATGTCTCTTTTCTGGTTCTTGGTCAAATGGATCGATATACACCGACATACATATTATAGGGTGGACAATTCCTAACATTTTCTTCCTTTTATTCTCGGGATCAAAGTTTTCACCTCTATTACCCAATTGGGTGAAATCCGAGGTGTCATTATCTATTACAGCTCGTAGTTCATCTTCGGTAGATGACTCGTCTATTGAGAATATTGGGTTGGAAGGTTGTGGCTGGATTGAAGCAAATTCTTCTTCATTAACGGTCCTTATCGGTTCCTCCACTTTGGTCTCGGGGGTAAAATTTTCAACGTTATCGTTTTCCCAAGAGTACCAATTTGTCACCCTTACTTCTTCTTCATCCATTGATGGATCGATGATTTCGTTGGTAGAGGCTAATGTGTCGATATGTTGTGAAATTGGTAAGACTGAATAAAAAGTATCATCAGGATAGTTGGTGATTTCGGAGCTCTCGAATTCATCAAAATTCAATGATATGAGATTTTCTTGCACACGACTCCTCAGATCAACAGGTGTGTAATCTGATAGAGTTTCAGCTTGCCGATTTACAAACTCTCTCATTTGTTCATTTTGAGCATCAAGTTCTTCGAGTTTGATTTTCATATAATCTAAAGAATTTTCAGGCACATAATTTTCCTCGTCTTCTGGTTGTTGAGTTTGGATATATTCTTGAAAATAATCCCAATTAGAATTGTATTCCTCATAATCATTCCATTCAGGTTCCATGGGTGCATAATTTTCCATAGGAACGTAATAATAACATTCCCATGTTGAGTGATAATCTCCACAGATTTCACAACCAGTTATTGTTTCATCATTCGTGATCCAAGATTGACCAAACAAATTGTCATCAACACCCGTTTGAGAGTATTGATTAAATTGATTTCGGATGTCATAAAGAGTTTCCAAAATATTCTCGAGATTTTCCATAATGCGCTTATTACCAAATTTTAGCTACAATGTGGTGCATTTACTTAATTATCCTATTGGTTATAAAAATAAAAATTATATAAGTTATCAAATTAATAGACTTTTCTGCTTTTGCCCACGTTTCGAATAGCCAATAGATGCAGCAGGGAGCCAGAACCCTTTAAATCGGAAGCTCACAACTCAGCCACTAACAAATCCAACTATTACTACGAAGCAGAAAATTTGGATGTCTATCAATTTAACCGCTTAAAATAATTTTTCGTTTTGAATTATTAGAGAAGAAATAGAGAAAATTCTAAGTCCTAAAACTAGAGTGGCGAGAAATAAGAAAGAAAAAGAGCGCGTCGAAAAATGTTGAAAAATAAAAGGTCGAAAAATAATAGGCGTCGAAAAATAAAAATTAGAAAGTAGCGCGTCGAAACTTAAAAAAAAAACTAAAAACTAAGAATTAAAAGTTGCGTCTTAAAATATTAAAGCTTAAAAGAAATACTATATCTCAAATGGCAATAACTTAAAAAGGTACTAAAATATAAAAACGGCGTCGCAAAATTCTAAAGCACCTAAATCTTAGTCTAAAGAAAAAGCTCTTAAGGGATTTTACGGCAAAGCCTAAAATCTAGAAATAAAAATAACTACGGCAAAAATTATATCTTAAAACTAAATACGAGCGAAAAATACAAATATTACGAAGAAACGATTAAAAAGATACAAAATATAAAAATAAAACTTAAAGTTGTAAAAAGCACAATTTTTATAAAAATATTATTTTTATATTATTTATATAAAGTATTAATATAAATATGTAAATAATAATAACTAAAACTTAAAATACAAATTATATTAAAACTATATAATAATTAAACCCTAATAATAATAATAATTAAATATTTTAACCTAATTTCGTAATTAATGCTCGGATCAGAGCTGTCAGGTTAACCCATGCGATCGCATGGTTTTACAACACCCAACTCATGCGATCGCATGGGCCTGGGTGCCAAGTTTTTTTTTTTTTTTTTTTTAAGTTTTATATCGTTTTTCTAAAAATTATATACAATTATATTTTTACAAATATATATTAAAAATATAGCGTTTCGCCGATTCCCCAGCAGCGGCGCCAAAAACTTGATGTGCGTAGAGGTGTATACGAAATAGTTATATTTTTACTACGAAATACGACGAAATATGATACAAGTTTACACAAGTTATTTATTTATTTATAGAGTAGATATACCTAAACTCTGCTACAACACTATAGGCAGTGTACCTAATTGTAGAGTAGTATAGTTTTTAGTAAGTTCGGTTCGTTCCACAGGGAGACGACTTATTTTACACTATATTTTAAACAACTATATTTGTACAAAATATATATTTTTATATATAATAATAATATAAAAGGGGGTTTACCGTTTAATGACCGGTTTGTCGATTTTATATTTTAAGTCATAATTAAAACCTAATGAAAAATATAAGTTGCGATAATTAAAAAGTACGATAATTAAAAGTGCAATTAAATACAATGACAGTAAATAAAAGTTCGATAATTAAAAGTGCAAATTAAATATGAAATATATAAATTATGCTTATTTAAACTTCCGTAATCATGATGTTTGACGTGTTGATTTTAGTTTATTACCATGGGTTAATTGTCCTTTGTCCTGGATTATTCAATATGTCCGTC
Organism: Rutidosis leptorrhynchoides; assembly: GCF_046630445.1. NCBI lineage: Eukaryota > Viridiplantae > Streptophyta > Magnoliopsida > Asterales > Asteraceae > Rutidosis > Rutidosis leptorrhynchoides. The sequence continues at coordinate 418,479,201 of NC_092334.1, forward strand.
TGGTTTTTGTCCATAACAGTCCATCGGTCATAAATTTAAAGTGCGAGTGTCCTCGTCAAATTTTCCTTATATCCGAAGTCAAATATTCCAACTAATTGGGGACTTAAACTGTAACAAGGTCTTAATACTTTGTTTAATAATTACACCAGGATATCGACTGCGTGTAACCCAAGGTTTTAATACTTTGTTAACAATTATGCCAAGTATCCTTGTACATAATTCACCCCTGTTTTAATAAGTCTATTAACTATTAATCCATTCCCGTGTCCGGTTAAATGAACAATTATTCGTACATATAAATATCCCGCCCATCGTGTCCGATCGAGTGTATGTGGTTATTTATAGGTATGTCTAATTGTAAATCTTTATATTAAATTAACAAACTATCATTTAATTAAACAAATATAAAGCCCATTAATAGCTCATAGTCTAATTTCCACAAGTGTCGTTCTTTTGTCCAAACCCCAATTATGGTACAAAGCCCAATTACCCCATCTTTAATATTTAGCCCAACATCATGATTACTTCGATTTAAATAAGCATAATAATAACTTAGTTACAAGACATTAATTTAAAAAGGAGAACATAACTTACATTGAGTATTTATCGCGTAGCTTTACACAGACAGAACTTCGACTTGAAAACTCGTAAAATAAAGTTACGCTACCCAAACTTGTAGAAATGTAACCACTAAATTAACCTACTCCTACTCCTAAAACTAAATTACATAAAATAAAAATTAAAAACTGAATATGAAAATATAAAAGAGTGTGTTTTAAGCTCGAGCACAGGCCTGGTATTTATAGCATTTTGGCCTGCTATAGTAACCCATGCGATCGCATGGGTTTTATGCCTATTTCCCATGCGATCGCATGGCCGCCAGATCCAGCTCACATATTTTTTGTACACTAGCTTGTCGACATATTTAATAAATATATATAATATATATATATAATTTTATATAATTATATATATATTATATTATATTCTTGTGCATAGTTGACTCGTAATTTTGGCTCCGATGTTTCGTACATTTACGCCCGGTTTATGTCTCGGTTCCGGTTTCTCGAACGTCTTTTCGTACAATTTAATATCATGCAATTTGCGTTCCGCGACTTGCGTTCTTGTTAATCTTTAGACGTTTTTCTTCGATATATTAAACCACTTGGAGTGTAACTTGTACGTTTGAGCATTTTGGACGTTTTTGCCTTTTAAATCTTCGTTTTCGACTTTAAATCTTCATTTTCGAGCGATCTTCGTCTTTCGTCTTCACACTTATTTATTTTAAACAATTACAACTAAAAATAAGGAAATTACAATTAAAAACATTACATTTTGGAATGATATTGCGACTAAATATATGTTCTTTTGGAGCAATATCATAATGGTCGTGTGTAAACGGTATATTTTAGATTATCATTATTTGATAATCTACGTAATGCTTTTTAAACCTTTATCGATAAAATAAAGGTTATGGTTGTTTTAAAAATGAATGCAGTCTTTGAAAAACGTCTCATATAGAGGTCAAAACCTCACGACGAAATCAATTAATATGGAACGTTTATAATCAATATGAACAGGACATTTCAAAATAATCCCCAAAATACATCGGTTTCCAAATACTACACACGTGACTTAACAGTCGAATATAATACATGACAAAGGTTTTATTGAATGCAACACTTTATTTAAATAAAATTATGAGACTCCATGCACAGCTTACTCAGATAATGCAACAGCGGAAGACTTTCTTAAGGACCTGAGAATAAACATGCGTAAACAGTCAACACAAAGGTTGGTGAGATATATAGGTTTATCATCGATATAAATATAGACCACAAGATTTTATAGTTATAAATATATGTACAATCGCAAGTGTGTAAAAGTATTCTATAAGTTGTTGAGCGCTTCGGTAACCATACTTAACCATTAATGTGGCATATTCCCTTTATTATGAAATCTCCCTACACTGTACCAAGTGTAGTAAAAACGAAGTACTATGCAACCGTTTACGATACTAGAGCGACTAGCCCGGTTGGGGTTGTCAAACCCGATAGATCTATCAATAGGATTCGCGTATACATGTTCTTACAACATGTAAATATTAGTTACCAAGCTATTAGGGAAGATATGCAAAGTGGTACAACTCAACGTAGAATATATATTGAAGTACTTGTGTCTATGGCGTAAAACATAAAATGCATGTATTCTCATCCCAAAATATTTGTAGAGTTTAAAAATGGGACTATATACTCACAGTAGTAAAAGTATATTAATAATAAGTTTTCAACTTATTAAAAATATGACCGTCGTCCTTGGATTCACGAACCTATAACAATAATAACGATTCAGATAATAATACGACATATGAATAAAATAAAGCAAGTTCATAGAATACTTATATAATAATTTTTAACATTTTATGTTAGTAGTCCATTGTTAGTAGTCCTTTGTTAGTAGTCTAAAATAGTCCGAAAAGTCCAACAGTCCAATAATCGGTATATATATATATATATATATATATATATATATATATATATATATATAATCTTAGAATTACCCCACGACGTATTGTATACGTATTGTCTTTGCATCAACCCAGAGATGTATTATATACATATTGTATTAGAATTAACTAAGATGTATTGTGTACGTATTGTCTTAGGATTTATCAAAACGTATTGTATACTTATTGTGTTAGGACGTACCAAGAATATTATTATACATATATACAATCAAAGAATTAACCAAGATTATAATATTTTGTTATACTACTGATAACATGTCCAAATATATATATAGGATATAGGAAAAGTTAACAAGGATATGGTTAATATAGTTTTTATAATATAAATTTCGTCCATACAACGTTAATTTTAGCAGATTTTGTTTTGCTCGCCAAATATTCATTACAACTCCGTTTAAAGTGAATCAAATTTCTATGGATTCCTTAAGAAGTAAATTTTACAAAACCAATTCTAAAAGTTCATCCCAAGTAGTAATTTTTAGAGCTTTACCCTCTTTTAGTGTCGGTGGACAGATTTGGAAAAATCCCAACATCCACCCAATATATGATTTTTGATAAAATACTTTCACTTTTTCTAAAATCATGAAAAAAATAATGGAAGTCTTATTTACATATATAAACATATTTCCAAAGTCTTAGCCTCGAACCCAAAGTCTAAGATAGGTTTTTAATTCCCAACCCAAAACAGCCCGCTTTTTACCGAATGGAGATTAAAGGATATATGTTAAGTTTCAAGGTGTTCTTCATATGTACAAGTTATAAGTTCTCATATTAACTTAATATAACATCATAATACATATAAATAAGTGTTATTAGAGTTATGTTAGAAAGATTAGATTAGTTTTTCAAACAAGCTTGGTGTTCACCAAAACAAGTTCTAGTTTTTACAAGTTTTATAAGTATAATAAGATAGCAACTATACAAGGAATTGAACAAGGATTTTGAGAAGTATTTTACCTTGATTATGAAGGGGAAAGTTGTTAATATTAAAGTATGATATGAGAGCATTCAATTGTGTGTTTTTAGTTTAAGAAAATGTGGAGTAAAAATGAGTTAAAATGGTCCTTATTTATAAGTTTATAATTTTAGCTTTTAGTGAAAATATCTCAGATAAGTTAAATTATATTAAGTCATGCATGACATATTAAATTGATTAGGTCATGGATGACATATTACACAAATAATTGCAGATTTCTATTGGTATATACCAATAGTAAATACTTCTAGAAGCTGTGTATAATACGGGTAAAAATACCGTATGAATGCGAGTAGAATTCTTGAGGAAATTGAACGAAAATACGAGTATAGCTATACTTTATATGTATTGGTATATTATAAAGTGTATTCAATACTTGTAAGGATGTATTTACACTCGTAATACATTATATATAAATACATTTTAACATAAGTTAATTTCGTTTAAATAGTAACATATATATATTGTTTGAAAACTCTTTAAATTAGTAGTATAAAAATATATATAATACTTTGTTAATATACTTAATGAGATATTTAATTATCATATTTTCAAGTTAAATATATATAAATCCATATATATACACAATAATTAAACAATTAAATCATGTTATGACGTTCGTGAATCGTCGGAATAAAAGGGTGACCAAAAGCTTGTGTAAAACTCTTTCCGGAGGTTAAAGATTTATTAAAATTCATTGCTTATCAAGTCAGAATTATATAAAGATAAAGTTTAAATTTGGTCAGAAATTTCCAGGTCGTCACAGTACCTACCCGTTAAAGAAATTTCGTCCCGAAATTTGATCGAGGTCGTCATGGCTAACAATAAGAATGTTATTATGACGAATATAAGTTGATTCATAGGGTTTTATCATGATTGAGAAATATGGATAAAATAATTCGATTACTCGAAACGTATGAGTGAAGCTATCGTAAAAGAGTGAAATGAGAAAATAGGGATTCGTCTTATTTTTTGACGTCATCACGGTTGATCTCCGGATTAAAGAAAATCTTTGTAATCTATATAAGATTTGATTCTTCGGCGATTAAGGAAATTATGATCCTCTTCGATTTAATGCAATAATCTGTCTCGATTTCTCTGTCGGATATTTTACTATAAATCAACCTCCTACGTTTCCTTATTTCCACATCTCCCATCTTTTATACTTTCGTCCTTTCTTCGTACTTCCAAAACATTCGTCAATATGATCCATCCAGTTTTAATTCTTGAAATATTCTTGACTATCACATCTGTCATTCTTTTATTTCATCTTCCACCGGAGGAATCCGTTAATTTCTACTATGCTATTAGGTTTATAGTGTTCTTAGTTTTCCCGTGTCTTTATATTACTATACGCATCGATATACACGGTTTGTAATTTCTGCGTTGTTTTCGTGCTTATATTTTTCCTTATATTTTGGAGTTTCATGCTTCCGTCTTCTTTTCCCGACTTCAAGTCAAGCGAATAATGGTCTAGAATTCATAGATATGAAATTCGGAATGAACATAGCTAATGCTCTAAGAGAGAAATTGTAATAGCACAATTTGACTTGTGAAATTACCAGAATCCAAAGGAAAAGATAGAACTATCAATAGAATATGTTCTTGATATGTTTAGAGATTAGATTGAATGTAAGAGTCATGTAACATGGCACATGATGACGTTATGGTCTGTAAATCATTACGTTCCATTTAGAAACTCAGCATGACTTACTGTAATATAATCACGTTGATCAAGTGTCATTATATTATACTGACTCATGCTTCAGTTCCTAACACTACTTCAAAACATTTATATTTTAAACTCGAAGGTTCCAAAATTTAGAAACTAAAATAGTTTCTTTTATGATGTAACATAGATAGAGCCAAAAGATGAATTATTTCAGATAAGAATAGTTATAAAAATATCTTCAGAAATATGGAGGATATTTATAATGAAAGATACGATGATATCTTAGAATATCTAAGATCAGAGGATGATGAAGAATATTGTCCACAAGGGTTTAGAGTAAGGAGCAAGGTATTTGCTAAAGACTTCAGCAGACACTGAATCATTTGGATTCTTTGAAGGCAGATTTAGTCCTTGTGATTTGTCCACAGCCTCCTTCTGGGTTTACTCAATCCGTTTTCCAGTTCCAAACCTTCTCTTTTTCTGTGCTTTGCTAACATAATATTCTTTATCATCAACTTTTGACTGTTACGGTTGTCTACAGTTTCTGCTGCTTCATTCAGCTTTTTTCAAAACTTCATAGTACTGATTCGTAGGATGAAGTGCTATTCCGAATTTTAGAATTATAATTTCAGGAAATAACGTTATATGTATATGCAGAAATGATGTGAGATTCAAGAATAATTATTGATGTTTCCTGGGGTTTGGTATGACAATTATTGTTACAAGATATAGATAGGTACATGACAAGGTTTTATAGTGATCTTTCAGAGAGATTTAAGTCAAAGAGCAATAAAGTTGCTGGTAAGCTTACTACTAATGTGGTGGAATATAAAAGGTTCCCTGGTAACGATGGTGAAAAGACAACGTATATATCAAGGTTATAATAAGGCTACTCCGGATGAAAACTCGAAGTTGTCTTTTTGGAGCTGTGACAAAATTCGCTATTTTGAAAAGGAATTGTAAAGTTATTTTGGGTAATAATAATGCCAAAGGATCTGACACGGATACGTGTTGAACCTTTGCTTAGGTTTAAGTGTCCTCCGAATGCATATCTATATGCATATATTCTTCGTATGTATCGTGTGATTGGTTCATTCTCTTGATTGTTCCTTAGTTGAGGTGTTTTCAAGAATTTTGAAGGGTTTAGATGCAGGTTGTCATCGTCAATATCCGTATAATGAATTCGTCGTGAATCTTGAATGATACAAATATCTTTATGAGTTATGTGAATGAAAGTGATGTTCTAGTATAGTTTGAATTTAAAGTATGATTTTGAAGGATGTAGGAATCTAAGAGTGATGTCATCTATTTAATCTTGACTTGGATTCTGATCTATAAAAACCAGAATATGTAATTGAATTTGAATGAGAATGGTTGTTCTGGTTTCTATGAAAGAATGTATATTGTTGTGAAAATAATGAGTATGGTTAATGATTATTGAATCAGAATTGAAGAATGTACAGTATAACATATTAATTGTGAATTGGTATAATTCTCAGGTATTACCTACCCGTTAAAGTTTCACAAGTAATATTTTGTACAAGAGAATTTTTATTACAGTCTTTATGAAAATATATGTTTTTATATTTTCTGTAGATGTAATATAGATTTAATGAGTTAATATACTATTAAACTCATTTGATTTTTTTTTTTTTTTTTGCCGGAGCTAGAATGAATAACCCCTAAAACTTTAGAGATTACATAATTTTTGTGGAGTATTTCTTCAACGTAAATGAAATTATGAATCAACACTTCATTATTCATTTTTATTGATATTTCCTTGGTGATTGATGTTGGTGTTCGTAGAATTCTTGTGAACTTCGCAAGACACGAATGACTTTTTCTAGAAAGTTTCGAGTACATCAAAAATGAAAGTGTGAAATCTAACATGTACTCGAACAATACACTTGGTTTATTATGAAATGAAATCTATTGATTTGAAGCAGAGATTATAATTAATGATTGTTAAGTCATTGGCGAAGGATGTACATCATAGCATATTAGTAATATGAATTAACCGAGTACTATCTACCCTTTAACATTCACACGTAATAGCTTAGTACGAAAAAATATATTGTGGTTTAAAAACTCATATATATATATATATATATATATATATATATATATATATATATATATATATATATATATATATATATATATATATATATAATATACATATAAATTTTTCAGAGGGAATGAGTTAATACTTCATAACTCGTTGATACAATATGCTCATTGTTGATTTGTGATGATTTCGGTGATTATGGAACTGACGGAGCTTGTGATGTGGTAGGTGCTGCTGGTACTGGTGATGCTGTCGGTACTGCTGGTGCTGGTGCTGGTAGTGGTTTGATGTGAGTATAGATGATGAGAATTTGTTTTATTTTGTATTGTGAAAGAAGATATTTAAAGTTTCTTGAATAAAAAAAGAGGTCAAGAGCTTTATAAAGAGAATGAAATGATGTAGGATGCACTTGCTAATGAAGTTTTGCTTTTCATGACAGTAAATTTTTTTTTTTTACTAAATAATTCACCATGCAAGATACGGAGTAAAGGTCGGATAGCCTCAATAATATTAGTAATATTATACTCGTTGTGGCATATCCTGGAAAGGAGAGAGAAAATGGTGTTACGAACGGGTTCGCCGGTAAGTGCCTCATGTTCTTCACCAAGAGGGCAATGTGGTGGATGGAAGGGATCACCTTCTTCTTGTCTCCATTGATTAAGTAGACTACGAACCCATCCCCAATTCATCCAAAATAGATGATGGCTAATTGGTTGATCCATTTCGGTCACACTGCTTTCGGAGCTTGAGTGAAACTCCATATCGGAATTCGAGGGACTTGAACTAGTGGAGTGTTCCATTTCGTACGATTGAATAAAGGATTTTTTGATATGAAATAATTTTCGGCTATCGGATGGTATTCTAATTACATAGAATATCTATATATATATATATATATATATAGAGCAAATGATTTCATATATTACGGAATATGTTAGGCAAAGTTTACAGTAACAGATACGCTAAGATATGAATTAGAAGATACGCTAAGATATGAATTTCTTCTATACACTATTCATGTAATCAATGCAGTAAAATGTGTCTATACTAAGAATGATAAGCAGGTAATTTTCTAAGGGTGATAAGTAGATGATTTCCGACTAGAAATGATAAGCAAAACTTTTGACATGCAGTTAAGGTCGAAGTCCAGACTCACTAATGCATCTTAATAACTATTCGTTAGACACACTAATGCAAGACATGGTTCACTAAGACCACCGCTCTGATACCAACTGAAACGACCGGTCCATATTACTATAAATGCAGTACGTTCTCATTGGTCCCATAGCAAGGTATTTGACCTCTATATGATACGTTTTAGAAAATATTGCATTCGTTTCATAAAAAGCACATCATTATTATACATAATGCATGTTTTAAACAAGTGGGAGATTATTTAAGAAATAATCCCCAAAATACATCGGTTTCCAAATACTACACACGTGACTTAACATTCGAATATAATACATGACAAAGGTTTTATTGAATATAACACTTTATTTAAATAAAAGTATGAGACTCCATGCACAGCTTGCTCAGATAATGCAACAGCGGAAGACTTTCTTAAGGACCTGAGAACAAACATGCGTAAACAGTCAACACAAACGTTGGTGAGATATATAGGTTTATCATCGATATAAATATAGACCACAAGATTTCATAGTTATAAATATATGTACACTCGCAAGTGTATAAAAGTATTCTATAAGTTGTTGAGCGCTTCGGTAACCATACTTAACCATTAATGTGGCATATTCCCTTTATTATGAAATCTCCCTACACTGTACCAAGTGTAGTAAAAACGAAGTACTATGCAACCATTTACGATACTAGAGCGACTAGCCCGGTTGGGGTTGTCAAACCCGATAGATCTATCAATAGAATTCGTGTATACATGTTCTTACAACATGTAAATATTAGTTACCAAGCTATTAGGGAAGATATGTGATGTGTTGCGAGGTGTATACGACATAGTTATATTTTTACAACGAAATACTATTAAATACGATACAATTTTACACAAGTTTTATTTATTTATATAGATGGGATATACCTAAACCTTGCTACAACACTATAGGCAGTGTACCTAATCGTAGAGTAGTATAGTTTTTAGTAAGTCCGGTTCGTTCCACAGGGAGACGACTTATTTTACACTATATTTTTAAACAACTATATTTGTACAAAATGTATATTTATATATATTATAATAATATAAAAGGGGGTTTACCGTTTAATGACCGGTTTGTCGATTTTATATTTTAAGTCACAATTAAAACCTAATGAAAAATATAAATGATGATAATTTAAGTGTGATGAAATATAAAATAAAATAATTATGCTTATTTAAACTTCCGTAACCATGGTGTTTGATGTTTTGATTTTAATTTAATATCCTGGGTTAATTGTCCTTTGTCCTGAATGTATTTGAAACCTATTTGGGTTTTGCCCATAATAGTTCATCGGTAATAATTATAAAATTCTCGACAAATTTAACCTTATACCCGAAGTCAAATATTCCAACTAATTGGGGATTCAAACTGTAACAAGGTCTTAATACTTTGTTTAATGAATACACCAGGTTATCGACTGTGTGTAATCCAAGGTTTTAATACTTTGTTAACAATTACACCAATTACCCTTGAATGTAATCCACCCCTGTTTTAATGAGTCCAGTGACTATTAATCCATCCCCGTGTCCGGTCAAATGAACAATAATTTGTATTTATAAATATCCCGCCCTTCGTATCCGATTAAGCGTATGTGGTTATATATAGATACGTCAAATTGTAACCTTTATATTAAATTAACGAGGTATCATTAATTTAATATAAACCCCATTAATTGCCCATAGTCTAATTTTCACAAGTGTCGTTCTTTTATCCAAACCCCAATTATGGTACAAAGCCCAATTACCCCATCTTTAATATATAGCCCAACATCACGATTACTTCGATTTAAATAAGCATAATAATAACTTAGTTACGAGACATTAATTTAAAAAGGAGAACATAACTTACATTGATTATTTATCGCGTAGTGTTACACGCACAGAATTTCGACTTTAGAACATGTAAATTAACCTTTACATAACCCAAACTAATCTAATATAAAACTAACCTATACTATATATATATATATATATATATATATATATATATATATATATATATATATATATATATATATATATATATATATTATATATTATAGACAGAGAGATAGATTGATGGTGTTTTAAAACTGGCCGAATTCGTTGCCTTTTATAGATGTGACCAAACTTTTGGGGCCATGCGATCGCATGGCTCCCCTTTGTTATTTCCATGCGATCGCATGGCATAGAAATCCAGCTCACATTGCCTTGGACACTAGCTTGTCGACATGATATATAAATATATATAATATATATAATTTATATAATTATATATATATTATATTATATTCTTGTGCATAGTAGACTTGTAATTTTTGGTCCGTTGAGTCGGGCGTTGATAGTTGGCTCAGGTCCCGGTTTCGAATTTTCGAACGTCCTTTCGTACGATTTAATATCTTGTACTTTGCGTTTTGCAATTTGTAATTTGCACAAAAAATTATTTTCCTTAACTCCCAAAATCCGGGCAAGTCTTTAACTCACTTTTAGTGACACTTTTGAGTGCACTATGGCTTTAGTGGCACTTTTCAGGCTTTAGTGGCACTTTTTCTTCAATTCTTTAATCTTCGTGCTTTGTCTTCACATTTATTTATTTAAACGATTACAACTTAAAAATAAAATAATTACAACTAAAAACTTAACATATTGGGATGATATTGCGACTAATTATATGTTCATTTAGAGTACTATCAAATATCCTCACACTTGAGCGTTGCTTGTCCTCAAGCAATACAGAATTTGAAATTAAATTACACGAATCACTTCTTTATTCTTCACACTTTATACATCAGTGATTTTGATACGGCGGTATAAACAATGATAGTAACGTTGTGGTTTACAGTCCCACATGACTATGAAAATTTAGATCCTTAAGAAAATTGGATCTTTATGAAAATATTTGATCTTTTGAAAATTCAATCTAGCTTTTACCCTAGATAAGTTTTCCGGAATAACCCTTCACCGGTGTTTGCAAATTGTTTTTGTGGGTTTTGTGGGTTTCAGATTTGAAAATTTTAGCTCAAAACTTGCGGTTTTGTGTCACCCACTTGCTAACCTTGTATTAGGAAAGCAACACGTCCAGTATACTTGCTCCGTATATTACCTTTCAGTAAACTACCGTCCGGTTGTAAAGGAAAGCGTTGAACAAGCAACTGTTAAGGCGATGTCTAATGACATGCAGATGTTCATGGTCTAAAACGTGTCTGATGCAATTACTATCCTTTGTAGGAGCAATAGTAAGGATCACCCTATAATTTTTCGGTCTGGCACAAGATCCTGTCTTCGACCATGCTATGCAACCACCGTTCTTACGGTTGACACCCGATTTGGTTCAGGTGACCTAATAAATTCCAGGTGAATTCCTAGGATTTTACGTTCAACGGTAATGAACGCATTGAAAATGGGTTTTTTTTTTAGAAAACAATTCGGTTTGTAATTTGATCAAAATATTTTCTCGTTCAAGCTCGAGTTTAGATATCATCGAATTCCATGAGTTTGTAATTCTCAAGCTTTAAGGTCAATCTCAAGGATTGAGTAATATCAGGCTTAAAAGCTGATTTTTAATCTTTAAGGAGATTATCCTTTCTGGGGGTCTGATTCATTAGTCTTATCAAGCTAATTTGCATGGCGCCCTCCCCATTTTACGAGACAGATCTTCTCATGGTTAGGATTAGTCTGACCACTTGGCGACCCTGTTTGATGCTGAGGTCCGTGGATTTTCTGCTGATTTTAAAGATGACTTTTCTAGATTTTTCGTCAACCTACAGCTGGTCTGGACGACAACTTCTTGACCTAAATCAAGAAGCGCGTTTCTTTTTTGGAAGACTTTACTTTCTTTTAATGATAGAATTGATTCATCGTGTAGAACCATCTATTCTTTCAGATAAACCGGGTAAAGCGGTTAATTTAGTCCAAAACAAAAGCACCTGCAATAACTTTACAGAAACATGTGATAGATAGTTTTTAATTGAATAACTTGGTACATTCTGTAGTGACCCGAACTTTTCCATGTTTATATATATATTAAATAAAATTGTTATTTACATGATTAAGTGTTTCCAACATGTTAAACAATCAAACTTGTTAAGACTTGATTAATTGAAATAGGTTTCATATAGACAATTGACCACCCAAGTTGACCGGTGATTCCCGAACGTTAAAACTTGTAAAAACTATATGATGACATATATATGGTTATATATATAGTTAACATGATATTATGATAAGTAAACATATCATTAAGTATATTAACAATGAACTTCATTTGTAAAAACAAGACTACTAACTTAATGATTTTGAAACGAGACATATATGTAACGATTATCGTTGTAACGACATTTAATGTATATATATATCATATTAAGAGATATTCGTACATAATAATATCATGATAATATAATAATTTAAAATCTCATTTGATATTATAAACATTGGGTTAACAACATTTAACAAGATCGTTAACCTAAAGGTTTCAAAACAACACTTACATGTAACGACTAACGATGACTTAACGACTCAGTTAAAATGTATATACATGTAGTGTTTTAATATGTATTCATACACTTTTGAAAGACTTCAAGACACTTATCAAAATACTTCTACTTAACAAAAATGCTTACAATTACATCCTCGTTCAGTTTCATCAACAATTCTACTCGTATGCACCCGTATTCGTACTCGTACAATACACAGCTTTTAGATGTATGTACTATTGGTATATACACTCCAATGATCAGCTCTTAGCAGCCCATGTGAGTCACCTAACACATGTGGGAACCATCATTTGGCAACTAGCATGAAATATCTCATAAAATTACAAAAATATGAGTAATCATTCATGACTTATTTACATGAAAACAAAATTACATATCCTTTATATCTAATCCATACACCAACAACTAAAAACACCTACAAATACTTTAATTCTTCTATTTTCTTCATCTAATTGATCTCTCTCAAGTTCTAACTTCAAGTTCTAAGTGTTCTTCATAAATTCTACAAGTTCTAGTTACATAAAATCAAGAATACTTTCAAGTTTGCTAGCTCACTTCCAATCTTGTAAGGTGATCATCCAACCTCAAGAAATATTTTTTTCTTACAGTAGGTTATCATTATAATACAAGGTAATAATCATATTCAAACTTTGATTCAATTTCTATAACTATAACAATCTTATTTCAAGTGATGATCTTACTTGAACTTGTTTTCGTGCCATGATTCTGCTTCAAGAACTTCGAGCCATCCAAGGATCCGTTGAAGCTAGATCCATTTTTCTCTTTTCCAGTAGGTTTATCCAAGGAAATTAAGGTAGTAATGATGTTCATAACATCATTCGATTCATACATAAAAAGCTATCATATTCGAAGTGATAAACTAGTAATCACTAGAACATAGTTTAGTTAATTCTAAACTTGTTCGCAAATAAAGTTAATCCTTCTAACTACACTTTTAAAATCAACTATGCACATGATCTATATCTATATGATATGCTAACTTAATGATTTAAAACCCTAAAACACGATAAACACCATAAAACCGGATTTACGCCGTCGTAGTTACAACCGGGGGCTGTTTTGGTTTGGATAATTAAAAACTATGAAAAACTTTGATTTAAAATCTATACTTCTGGGAAAATGATTTTTCTTATGAACATGACACCATATCCAAAAATCATGGTTAAACTCAAAGTGAAAGTATGTTTTTCAAAACAGTCATCAAGATGTCGTTCTTTCGATGGAAATGACTACCTCTTTCAAAAACGACTTGTAACTTGTATTTCCGACTATAAACCTATACTTTTTCTATTTAGTTTCATAAAGTAAAGTTCAATACGAAACCGTGGCCGCCTAAATCACTCAAAACGGATTAGAAACGAAGAAATGACGAGCTAAACAAAATTGGTAAAAACTATTCATTTTAGCTACGTGAAAATTGGTAACAAATCTATTCCAACCTTAACTTAATCAACTTGTATTGTATATTAGGTAATCTTGAGATACCATAGACACGTATACAATGTTTCGACCTATCATGTCGACACAACTATATATATTTTGGAACAACCATAGACACTCTATATGTGAATTTTGGAGTTAGCTATACAGGGTTGAGGTTGATTCCAAAATATATATAGTTTGAGTTGTGATCAATACTGAGATATGTATACACTGGGTCGTGGATTGATTCAAGATAATATATATCGATTTATTTCTGTACCTCTAACTGTGGACAACTAGTTGTAGGTTACTAACGAGGACAGCTGACTTAATAAACTTAAAACATCAAAATGTATTAAAAGTGTTGTAAATATATTTTGAACATACTTTAATATATATGTAAATACTTGTTATAGGTTCGTGAATCGACCAGTGGTCAAGTCTTACTTCCCGACGAAGTAAAAATCTGTGAAAGTGAGTTATAGTCCCACTTTTAAAATCTAATATTTTTGGGATGAGAATACATGCAGGTTTTATAAATGATTTACAAAATAGACACAAGTACGTGAAACTACATTCTATGGTTGAATTATCGAAATCGAATATGCCCCTTTTTATTAAGTCTGGTAATCTAAGAATTAGGGAACAGACACCCTAATTGACGTGAATCCTAAAGATAGATCTATTGGACCTAACAAACCCCATCCAAAGTACCGGATGCTTTAGTACTTTGAAATTTATATCATATCCGAAGGGTGTCCCGGAATGATGGGGATATTCTTAAATATGCATCTTGTTAATGTCGGTTACCAGGTGTTCACCATATGAATGATTTTTATCTCTATGTATGGGATGTGTATTGAAATATGAAATCTTGTGGTCTATTATTATGATTTGATAATATATAGGTTAAACCTATAACTCACCAACATTTTTGTTGACGTTTTAAGCATGTTTATTCTCAGGTGATTATTAAGAGCTTCCGCTGTCGCATACTTAAATAAGGACGAGATTTGGAGTCCATGCTTGTATGATATTGTGTAAAAACTGCATTCAAGAAACTTATTTCATTGTAACATATTTGTATTGTAAACCATTATGTAATGGTCGCGTGTAAACAGGATATTTTAGATTATCATTATTTGATAATCTACGTAAAGCTTTTTAAACCTTTATTGATGAAATAAAGGTTATGGTTTGTTTTAAAATGAATACAGTCTTTGAAAAACGTCTCATATAGAGGTCAAAACCTCGCAACGAAATCAATTAATATGAAACGTTTTTAATCAATAAGAACGGGACATTTCAGTTGGTATCCGAGCGTTGGTCTTAGAGAACCAGAATTTTACATTAGTGTGTCTTATCAAGTTTGTTAGGATGCATTAGTGAGTCTGGACTTCGACCGTGTTTACTTGAAAAATGATTGCTTAACAAATTTTGTTGGAAACTATATATTTTTAACATGTGAATATTATGTGATATATTAATCTCTTAACGTGTTTGATATTATGTGATAGATGTCTACCTCTAGAACAAGCCCCATTGACTCACCTAATAATAATGAAGAGTCAAATGTAAATTGGAATGATTTGTGGACTGATTCACAAGTTCCCGAAGATGAACCAGAAGAAGAGTCAGAATCGGAAGAAGAATCGGAACCTGAAGAAGAATCGGAACCAGAAGAAGAAATAGAACCAGTGGGGGAAATAATAAAACGGTTAAGTAGAAGAAAATCCTCAACCAACCGACCAAAGTTAATTATGGTCAATGGTGTTTCCGTCAAGGAAGCAAAGTATTGGGAGGATTACCAATTCTCCGATGAATCGGATCCCGATAAGGATTCCGATGATGTTATAGAAATTACCCCAACACAATTTAATAAGGCAAAATAGAACAATAAGGGAAAGGGCATAAAAATATAGAAATTTGATTCCAAACCCGATGAACTTTATATGTATCGTCAACAACCGTATTTCTTAAGTTGTGACAATAACCCGGGAACCTCTAAACCACCAGGTTTTTCTAAACCAATGTGGAAAACGATGGCTCGTATTAGGGGAACATCATATTGAAGGTATTTCGTATGCCCGAGAGACATATTAAATTAACGTGGCTAATATGTTTTGATCCAAGTCGGGTCATACCCAATAACAGGCTTACCAACACCTTATTCGTATTTGATCTTAACGATTTGATCATTAATCAAATACGCGACACTTGAACTTGAAGAAAAATGGTTTTCAGAAATATTTCTTGATGTGTATATAAATTATGAAATAATTTATCTAATATGGATTTAATTATTTATAGGTTAAATAATTAATTGATTTATGTTACATTTTATATAAATTGGTTTTATATAAAGAAATGTACATAACTATTAAAAAGGAAGTTTTATAAAACTAAATTTTATAAAATCTAATTTTATAAAATTAACTTTTATAAACTAATGGAGTTTTAGTGGCCTTGGAGTTTGATGCACTCTTGCAAGAGATTCCTTTCTTGGTCTATTACAAGTGCCATTTCCTATAACATGCAAGGTTTGAATTATTCAAAGCACACACTTGCATATACACATCAAATAGATAATAAAAAAAACTGCATAAACCTTTGAGACAGCAGCTGGCTGCCGTGGCCTTTTATTGCTCAAAGGGAGTTCAAATTTTGATCATTACAAGCTAAATTCAAGTGTTAGAAAATCCTAACCAAAGTACAAGGTGTTGGTGCAAATTTTGGGGTATTATCTCTTGAGGTTTCATAGTTTTGAAGCTCCATTTATCATCATCTTCATCATCATCTATCAATAAGCTTGGAGTAGGTACATCCCTTTAAACTAGCTTCTATTTACATTTTAGTATATTGTACAAGACTAGATCTATGAAATGGAATACATTTTAAAAGGTTAAAATACACATGTTCTTAAGATGAAAATTGCTTCCGCTTGCTATATACATATACATGAATTCATATACATACATAAATGGGTTTTGTGACTTGTTTACATGTGGTATTCCATCAATGGTATCTAGAGCCAAAGTCTTGTTAATATGCTTCTTGTTTTGGCTAGTAAACTCATTTATTTTACAATCTACCAACATGCATGAAAGTAGAATGTAAAAATCATGAGTTTTGATGGGTGTGGTGGTTTGGCCAAATTATTGGGGCCCCAAAAGTGGGTTTGGGATTTCAAGTTTGGCCAAGATTTGATGTTATGTTGTTGTTCACAATCGAGCCTAGACCATGTGGTTGAATGTTTGAATGATTTGGTTATTATTCATGGTTGTAATATTCATTCATTTGGTTTGTATTAATTTGTAATAATTTTGTAATTTTGGTGTGTAATAAGTTGTAAGTAATCTTGTAATTTTTCATGTAATTTATTCTATTTGTTTGTAAAAATAGAATAGGTTGTTATTTCATTTTCTAGAAAAATTGTATTGAGATATAATTTTGTAAAAAGAAAATGAAGATTCAAGATGAAGATTACAAGATGGAGCTTTGAAGATTACAAGATTAAGTGGGAGATTTTGTTTAAAAATCTCTTGCTTTCTTTTGTTAACCCTTACCGGTGACATTTGTTTTTTGGCTAAACAAATGCCCACCAAAATGGCTCCCGATTGTGAACATTTTTGTTATGCATGTTTGTATATGTTTGTATGATTGGTTGCTACAAGATTATCACATGTTAACAACTTGCTTAATACATTATAAATGGTTATAATAAAACATAACATAACGACACTAATAATTGGTTATTAGACCTAAATAAAATGGTTTATTTAAAAGGTATTAAATTGGTTCATAACTAGTAATTGGTTTTACTAAAAGGACATAAAAATGGGTTTTTCAAAATTTACTACACACCAAATGCATGTTGGTGTATAGCATTTTGTTTTCTAAAACTAGAATGTAGAAAACTTAAATCCCTTTAACTAAAACAAGGTAAACAAGTTAAACGCCATCCTTTTGTGAAAACACTTAGACATATTAAGAAACTCTTGACGGGATAAAGGTCACCTAACCGTCATGAGCGGACTAATATGAATAAGGTAAATTTCGCACACTAGTGGGATAAAGGTCATCTAACCACTTGTTTGTTAAATTTACATGTCTACACAAGTAGGACGACTTGATTTGGGAATCATGAACTTAGGGTCACCGAAGCATGAGGAACAAATAGGCGTTGATGGGATTAATATGCCATGCAAAAGGATTGCATGATCCCATAACTTAGAAGTTGCAAAAGGATTGCAATTGTCATTATGACTACCTAGCTAAATCAAATGACGGGATAAAGGTCACCTAATCGAAATTTGATTTACCGTTGGATTCTAATATTTAATAAAACAAATTAAAAGGGTATTGCTTATTGAATTTAAAATCGATACTTAAAAGGACTTTGTTGAATTTTGTAGATGGCCGCTAATAACAACAACAACATGCAAAACGCACCACTTAACATGAACAACCTATCATTAAGGTCTCTCTTAGAGAAAGACAAACTCAACCATACAAACTTTATGGATTGGTTCCGCAATCTTCTTCGGATTGTCCTCAAACAAGAGGATAAAGCGTATGTACTTGAGGACCCCATTCCCGATCAACCGGATGAGAATGATGTGGAGGCAATGGCCTCTTACGATAAGTATTGCCACGACTCCCTTCAAGTCTCATGCCTAATGCTTGGGACTATGATTCCCGAACTCCAGAAGGATTTCGAGCATCATAGTGCATACGACATGATAACGCAATTGAAAGAGATGTTCCTTCAACAAGCGCGTGTCGAGCGTTTCGAGACCGTTCGGGTGCTACATGCTTGTCGTATGGACGATACCCAATCGGTTTCATCTTATGTGCTTAAGATGAAGAGCCTTATTGATCGTGCTAACCGCCTTAACCTAAACATATCAAATGAGTTAGCCACCGATCTTATCCTTATCTCCCTATCAAAAAGGTTTGATCAATTTGTAATTAATTACAATATGAATGGGATGGATAAGAGCATAGGTGAGCTTCACGGTATGCTTAGAACAGCGGAAACTAGCATGGGTAAAAGGGCTTTACCCGTGTTAGCAATCGATCAAGGTGGGTCCAAAGGTAACACCTCTAAGCCAAAGGTGGCTAAGAGAAAAGGACCCGCCTATCAAGGCAAAGGGAAGGGGAAGATGGTTACCCCAACCATCAACAAGGCTAAGAAGCAAAAGATAGCCGAGAAGACAAACCCCAAGGAAGACCCATGTTTCGGTTGCGGTGAGATGGGTCATTGGAAACGAAACTGTCCGGTCTATCTTAAGGAGTTGAAGGACAAGAGGGATGCAGGACAAACCTCAGGTAATATATATATATGGTATATATAGAGCTTAGTATTACTTCTTCTGATACATGGGTATTAGACACTGGATGTGGAACTCATATTTGCAATTCTTTGCAGGGGTTCAAAAGAAGTGATCATAAGGCGGGAACATCAAGTCTCTATATGGGCAATGGTGCAAAGGTGCATGTTAAAGCTCAAGGAGATTTTATTTTGAAGCTTCCAAGCGGATTGGAACTTATTTTAGAAAATGTTTTGTATGCTCCGGATTTGTGTAGAAACATTATTTCTATTTCTCGCTTAAAACAATGTGGTTACACTGTTAATTTTATTGATGATGATATTCATGTTTCTAAAAATAATGTATTCTATTTCGAGGCTTCGCCTTCAAATGGAATTTATGAATTGGTTCATGATGACGCATCATCGAGCTCTATATACCATACTAGCACCAAGAAACTCAAAAGGGATTTGAGTGATTCCTATTTATGGCATTGTCGCCTTGGTCACATAAACAAGAACCGAATGCATACACTTCAAAAGAATGGACTTTTGAAATCAAATGAAATGGATTCGTTTGATGTATGTGAGTCTTGCTTACAAGGCAAAATGACTAAAGCACCTTTCAAAGGGACTTATGAGAGGGCTAAAGATTTATTGGGATTAATACATTCGGATGTATGTGGACCCTTTAAACCCATGACTAGGAATGGTGAAAGATACTTTGTTACTTTCATTGATGACTTTAGTCGTTTCGGATATGTCTACTTATTAAGACACAAGGACGAAACGTTTGAAGCATTCAAAGAATATCAAAACGAAGTACAAAATCAACTCAATAGGACAATTAAGGTACTTCGTACCGATAGAGGAGGTGAATACCTAAGCGATGCCTTCCAAGATCATCTTAGGAGTTGTGGGATTATCTCACAACTTACTCCACCCGGAACACCCCAACTTAATGGAGTTTCCGAAAGGAGGAACCGAACCCTAATGGATATGGTTCGATCTATGATGGCAAGAAGCTCGTTACCTCTATCATTTTGGGGTTATTGTCTAAGCTCCGCGGTTCGTATTTTAAATATGGCCCCAACCAAGAAAGTGGAACGAACTCCTCATGAGATGTGGTTTGGAAAACCTCCTTCTCTTTCATACTTAAAAGTATGGGGATGTGAAGCTTATCCTAAGCGTTATGTAGCTAATAAGCTACATGCTCGATCCACAAAGTGTATCTTTATAGGATATCCCAAAGATGACAAGGGATATTACTTCTATGATCCATCCGAGCAAACGGTATTTGTTGCTCGAAAAGCGGAATTCCTTGAAACTAAATACCTTATGGAAGGTGATGGTGAAAGGAAGATAGATCTTGTAGAGGTACAAGATCAAGCCGATGATACACAATTGGTTGGCACTAGTACTCAACATGAGGATGTTGAAAATGATCAAGTGGATGATCAAGATACACAAGATGTTCGAAGATCTAGTAGGATTAGTAATCCTCCCGAGAGATATGGGTTTCTCGTGGATGGTTGCTATACGGTTGATTTGGATGAACCGACAAACTACGAAGATGCTTTATCAAGGATTGATAAAAATAAATGGCAGGAAGCCATGAACGCCGAGATGCAATCCATGTATGAAAATCAAGTTTGGGAACTTGTTGTGCAACCTCCTAGCTCCAAGCTAGTTGATTGCAAATGGCTTTTCAAGAAGAAAACCGACATACATGGAAACTTGGATACATACAAAGCTAGACTTGTAGCAAAAGGTTTCACTCAAACTCAAGGGGTTGATTATGATGAAACTTTCTCGCCTGTGGCAATGCTAAAGTCTATTAGGATATTATTTGCCATTGCTGCTCACTATGACTATGAAATATGGCAAATGGATGTCAAAACCGCTTTCCTGAATGGATATCTTGAGGAAGATGTCTATATGGTACAGCCCGAAGGTTTTGTTGATCCGAAAAATCCTAAAAAGGTATGCAAGTTAAAGAAATCAATCTACGGATTGAAACAAGCATCTAGAATGTGGAATCATCGTTTTAATGAAGAG
Organism: Rutidosis leptorrhynchoides; assembly: GCF_046630445.1. Taxonomy (NCBI): domain Eukaryota; kingdom Viridiplantae; phylum Streptophyta; class Magnoliopsida; order Asterales; family Asteraceae; genus Rutidosis; species Rutidosis leptorrhynchoides. The sequence continues at coordinate 418,500,896 of NC_092334.1, forward strand.
GCAAAGAAATTTGGCTTCATTAAAAATGGTGATGAAGCTTGTGTATACAAGAAGGCTAGTGGGAGCTCTATAATGTTCCTTGTGCTATATGTGGATGACATATTATTGTTTGGGAATGATATTACCACAATGCAAGAAGTCAAAACTTGGCTAAAGAGTTGCTTCTCCATTAAGGATCTTGGAGAAGCTCAATACATATTGGGGATAGGGATCTATAGGAATAGATCCAAGAGATTGATAGGTTTAAGTCAAAGTACATACATTGATAAAATCTTGAAAAGGTTCAAGATGGAAAACTCTAAGAAAGGTTTGGTACCTATTCAAAGAGGAACCATTCTCAGTTCATCTCAGTGTCCTATCACGAAAGATGAACAAGAAAGAATGAAGAAAATCCCATACGCATCTGCTATTGGGTCTATCATGTATGCAATGATATGTACTAGACCGGATGTGTCATGCGCTCTAAGCTTGACAAGTAAATACCAGAACAACCCAGGAAACAGTCATTGGATTGATGTTAAAAGTATATTGAAATACCTTAGGAGAACTAAGGATATGTTTCTAATATATGGGTCTGGTGAGGAGGAACTCGCTGTAAAAGGTTACGTGGACGCGAGTTTCCAAACTGATCGAGATGACTCTCGATCACAATCCGGTTATGTCTTCATGTTAAATGGTGGTGCAGTCTCTTGGAAGAGCTCAAAACAGGAAGTTGTTGCGTTATCCACTACAGAGTCGGAGTACATTGCCGCCTCATTGGCAGCTCAGGAAGCTGCATGGATGAAGAAATTCATCGACGACTTAGGAGTGGTCCCTTCCATTCAGGACCCTCTTGAGATCTTTTGTGACAACGAGGGTGCGATTGATCAAATCAAGGAACCTCGTGCTCATCAAAAGACTTGTCACATTGAGCGGAGATTCAACTACATCAGGGATGAGGTTGAAAAGGGAAAGATATGTATTCGCAAAGTCCACACAGATCAAAATGTTGCGGATCCACTCACGAAGCTTTTACATGGGCCAAAACATGAGGGACATGTTTGTGCATTAGGGCTTCGATATTCTAGTGATTGGAAATGATCTATTTTATGTATTGTAACGGAACGAATTAGTTCAAACTCATTAATATAATTGTGGTATTAATTTAATTATGAGTCATGTTCCAATTTTGCATATTTTAATCCATGAATAAACTATTATTCTGAATTCCGTAGTTGATCACATTTGTGGGAACAAGTGTGAGGTCTAGACTATTATGAACTTGGATTGGTTAGCATTCAAATGGCGAATGTGGGGCAAGGTTGCAACCAAGGTTCATAGATATTTGTGGGACACAAATATTGGAAGACCCGCTCTCAAGATTTACTATATGGAGCCTTTGTGGTTGATCACATGTAATCTTGAGTAAAGGAGAATATCACTGTATCCTCTGACCTGAGATACATATTGGGTTCAGATATTCACCGAATATCGTGCCTTAATTCTTTCCTTCACTATTCTGAAAAGGTAGCTCATAAGGGAGGCATCAGGTATGGTACAAAGTGTAGTGTCTAGGACGTATATAGCCAAGATGGAATTTGTCCCTCTTATTCGTTGAGAGTCAGATGTCTAAGGCCTGATAAAGTTAAATCTATAAGAGAGTGATCACTCTATGTCTCTTGGATTTAACATGACATCTAGGACAAAAGGATATATATTGAAAGATTCACCTAATCATATTCGAGATGGGAACTCGAAAGGGATGATGTTATTGAATGGCAAAAGTCATTACATATTGGGGGTGATGGACGGTCGTTAGGTGGTATCCATCACTTGCATTAATTTCTTATGTTTCTCGTGCAAGTGGGAGATTGAAGGTATTTCGTATGCCCGAGAGACATATTAAATTAATGTGGCTAATATGTTTTGATCCAAGTCGGGTCATACACAATAACAGGCTTACCAACACCTTATTCGTATTTGATCTTAACGATTTGATCATTAATCAAATACGCGACACTTGAACTTGAAGAAAAATGGTTTTCAGAAATATTTCTTGATGTGTATATAAATTATGGAATAATTTATCTAATAAGGATTTAATTATTTATAGGTTAAATAATTAATTGATTTATGTTACATTTTATATAAATTGGTTTTATATAAAGAAATGTACATAAATATTAAAAAGGAAGTTTTATAAAACTAAATTTTATAAAATCTAATTTTATAAAATTAACTTTTATAAACTAATGGAGTTGTAGTGGCCTTGGAGTTTGATGCACTCTTGCAAGAGATTCCTTTCTTGGTCTATTACAAGTGCCATTTCCTATAACATGCAAGGTTTGAATTATTCAAAGCACACACTTGCATATACACATCAAATAGATAATAAAAAAAAAACTGCATAAACCTTTGAGACAGCAGCTGGCTGCCGTGGCCTTTTATTGCTCAAAGGGAGTTCAAATTTTGATCATTACAAGCTAAATTCAAGTGTTAGAAAATCCTAACAAAAGTACAAGGTGTTGGTGCAAAGTTTGGGGTATTATCTCTTGAGGTTTCATAGTTTTGAAGCTCCATTTATCATCATCTTCATCATCATCTATCAATAAGCTTGGAGTAGGTACATCCCTTTAAACTAGCTTCTATTTACATTTTAGTATATTGTACAAGACTAGATCTATGAAATGGAATACATTTTAAAAGGTTAAAATACACATGTTCTTAAGATGAAAATTGCTTCCGCTTGCTATATACATATACACGAATTCATATACATACATAAATGGGTTTTGTGACTTGTTTACATGTGGTATTCCATCACATATATCCCTAGAAACTTGGCAAAACGAACCAAAATCAAAGAAGAAGAAACGAGCGAGTCAGAATAAAATAATTGTATTCGTGTGGTGTAATATATGTAATATAGTGTGCTTATGCTTTATGATATATGTAAAAATTGTTTGTATTAATAAGTAATTTTTTTATGAATCTAACTCTTGTCTATTTTGCAGTATAAAAACACAAAATGGATAGACAACTCAATATTTTAAGAGACCTACCCGGAGACATGATTGATGAAATCTTGTCTAGAGTCGGTCAGAATTTCTCGGCACAACTATTTAAGGCGAGATCAGTTTGTAAGACATTCGAAGAACGTTCCAAGAATGCCTTGGTTTATAAAAGGCTTTCATTCAAAAGATGGGGGATATCACATTGGGAAATCCATAAGTTACGATGTGTTTACTTTGACGCATATATTGCGGGGAACCCAAATGCTATTTTACGCAACGGGTTAAGAAATTATTTTGACTCAATATATCCGAATATAGGACTTCGTGATTTAGAAAAAGCGGCTAACATGCAACATAAAGAAGCATGTTATGCTTACGGGTTAGTAATGTTCGCTTCTCACCAAAGTGAAAACAAGAACATCGGGCTACAACTATTAAAAAAAACGTTCCCACAAGTGACGGAGTCTGTAATTGGGGTAAGAAATGAGGTTTTTAGATTGTTACAGGACTGTTGGTCATTACGTAACCCTCGTTCCTTTGATGACGTTACAACACACTGTCTTATCAACGGCCATAACGGTTATGTTCCACAAGACCAAGGATGGGAAGTAGTCCTAGTAAAACCAGAATGCATGACTTGTTTCTGGACGTATGAATTACGTGTCTTTATTGCCTTTGCTGAAAGACTTGTGTACTAGCTAGAATTATCTTCACAACCATCTTGTATCAAATTTATTGTGTGCTATATTTCATGCTATATGTAAAATAAGCGGTATTGTAAGTTTGTAAAATATTGTGTAAAAGTTTGAACGCGAAATATTATTATAATCAGTTTTTCATATAGAATTGTAGTAGTTGAATTGTATATTAGCTACTAAGTATGAACTTAACGGGTAGGTACTACCCGAATTTAAACTTATAAAACGCTAATATGAAGAAAAAGCTTTTATAAATGAGTTCATATTATGCTACGAGATACTATTGACTACTCTTAATATTCTGTATGATTAACTTGTTTCATTTGACTATTTTAAAGGAAATGGCACCAACTACTCGACATACCTTGAATATGAGCGCAGAGGAATTTCGTGCCTTTATTGCTTCAAACATAGCCGCAGTACAGGCTGCGCTACATACCAACAATAACCTTGGATCTAGCATTACAGGAAATCGTGTAGGATGTACCTACAAAGAATTCACTACCTGCAAACCTTTGGAATTTGATGGAACCGAAGGACCGATCGGATTGAAACGGTGGACCGAGAAGGTCGAATCGGTGTTTGCCATAAGTAAGTGTACTGAAGAGGACAAAGTGAAGTACGCTACGCATACCTTCACAGGTACTGCGTTAACATGGTGGAATACCTATCTAGAGCAAGTGGGACAAGATGATGCTTACGCACTACTGTGGTCAGCATTCAAGCACTTGATGAACGAGAAGTACCGTCCCAGAACCGAGGTCAATAAGCTCAAGACAGAACTTAGAGGGTTACGAACCCAAGGATTTGATATTACCACATATGAAAGACGATTCACAGAATTGTGCCTATTGTGTCCGGGAGCGTTCGAAGATGAGGAAGAGAAGATCGACGCATTTGTGAAAGGATTACCGGAAAGAATCCAAGAAGATATAAGTTCACACGAGCCCGCCTCCATACAATAGGCATGTAGAATGGCTCACAAACTAGTGAACCAGATTGAGGAAAGAATTAAAGAACATGCGGCTGAAGAGGCCAATGTGAAGCAAGTCAAAAGAAAGTGGGAGGAAAACGGTGATAAGAATCACCAATACAACAACAACAGTAATTACAACAATAATCGCAACAACTATCCCAACAATCGCAACATCAATCGCAACTACAACAAATGGCCCAACAACAACAACAACAACAACAACAACAACAACAACAACAACAACAACAACAACAACAACAACAACAACAACAACAACAACAACAACAACAACAACAACAACAACAACAACAACAACAACAACAACAACAACAACAACAACAACAACAACAACAACAACAACAACAACAACAACAACAACAACAACAACAACAACAACAACAACAACAACAACAACAACAACAACAACAACAACAACAACAACAACAACAACAACAACAACAACAACAACAACAACAACAACAACAACAACAACAACTACTACTACTACAACAATTATCCCAACAACAATAACAACCGCAACAACAACAATAATCAGAAGCAGCTATGCCAAAGGTGTGAAAAGTATCACTCGGGGTTATGCACCAAATTTTGCCACAAGTGTAAAAGAAATGGTCATAGCGCGGTGAAGTGTGAGGTCTATGGACCAGGGGTTAATAGAACGAAAGGAACAAATGGTGTCGGAACGAGTAATGGTGGAGCAAGTAGTGTCGGAGCAAGTTATGCCAATGTAGTTTGTTATAAATGTGGAAAACCATGCCACATTATTAGAAATTGCCCGAACCAGGAGAAAACGAATGGACAAGGCCGCGGAAGAGTTTTCAATATTAATGCGGTAGAGGCACAGGAAGACCCGGAGCTTGTTACGGGTACGTTTCTTATTGACAATAAATCTGCTTACGTTTTATTTGATTCGGGTGCGGATAGAAGCTATATGAGTAGAGATTTTTATGCTAAATTAAGTTGTCCATTGACGCCATTGGATAGTAAATTTTTACTCGAATTAGCAAACGGTAAATTAATTTCAGCAGATTATATATGCCGGAATCGAGAAATTAAACTGGGTAGCGAAATATTTAAGATTGATTTGATACCAGTAGAGTTAGGGAGTTTTGATGTAATAGTTGGCATGGACTGGCTGAAGAAGGTGAAAGCAGAGATCGTATGTTATAAAAATGCAATTCGCATTGTACGAGAAAAAGGAGAACCCTTAATGGTGTACGGAGAAAAGGGCAACACGAAGCTACATCTTATTAGTAATTTGAAGGCACAAAAACTAATAAGAAAAGGTTGCTATGCTGTTATAGCACACGTCGAGAAAGTACAAACTGAAGAAAAGAGCATCAATGATGTTCCCGTCGCAAAGGAATTTCCCGATGTATTTCCGAAAGAATTACCGGGATTACCCCCACATCGATCCGTCGAATTTCAAATAGATCTTGTACCAGGAGCTGCACCAATAGCTCGTGCTCCTTAGAGACTCGCACCCAGCGAGATGAAAGAACTGCAGAGCCAATTACAAGAACTTTTAAAGTGTGGTTTCATTCGACCAAGCACATCACCGTGGGGAGCTCCTGTTTTGCTTGTCAAGAAGAAAGATGGTACATTCAGGTTGTGTATCGACTACCGAGAGTTGAACAAACTTACCATCAAGAACCGCTACCCACTACCGAGAATCGACGACTTATTTAATCAACTACAAGGCTCATCTGTTTATTCAAAGATTGACTTACGTTCCGGGTATCATCAAATGCGGGTGAAAGACGATGATATTCCAAAGACTGCTTTCAGAACACGTTACGGTCATTACGAGTTTATGGTCATGCCGTTTGGTTTAACTAATCCACCAGCTGTGTTCATGGACCTTATGAACCGAGTGTGTGGACCATACCTTGACAAGTTTGTCATTGTTTTCATTAATGACATACTTATTTACTCAAAGAATGACCAAGAACACGGTGAACATTTGAGAAAGGTGTTAGAAGTATTGAGGAAGGAAGAATTGTACGCTAAGTTTTCAAAGTGTGCATTTTGGTTGGAAGAAGTTCAATTCCTCGGTCACATAGTGAACAAAGAAGGTATTAAGGTGGATCCGACAAAGATAGAAACTGTTGAAAAGTGGGAAACCCTAAAAACTCCGAAGTATATACGTTGATTTTTAGGATTGGCTGGTTACTACAAAAGATTCATCCAAGATTTCTCCAAAATATCAAAACCCTTAACTGCATTAACGCATAAAGGGAAGAAATTTGAATGGAAGGATGAACAAGAGAAGGCGTTTCAGTTATTGAAGAAAAAGCTAACTACGGCACCTATATTATCATTGCCTGAAGGGAATGATGATTTTGTGATATATTGTGATGCCTCAAAGCAAGGTCTCGGTTGTGTATTAATGCAACGAACGAAGGTAATTGCTTATGTGTCTAGACAATTGAAGATTCACGAGCAAAATTATACGACTCATGATTTGGAATTAGGCGCGGTTGTTTTTGCATTAAAGACTTGGAGGCACTACTTATATGGAGTCAAAAGTATTATATATACCGACCACAAAAGTCTTCAACACATATTTAATCAGAAACAACTGAACATGAGGCAGCGTAGGTGGATTGAATTGTTGAATGATTATGACTTTGAGATTCGTTACCACCCGGGGAAGGCAAATGTGGTAGCCGACGCCTTGAGTAGAAAGGACAGAGAACCCATTCGAGTAAAGTCTATGAATATAATGATTCACAATAACCTTACTACTCAAATAAAGGAGGCGCAACAAGATGTTTTAAAATAGGGAAATTTAAAGAATGAAATACCCAAAGGATCGGAGAAGCATCTTAATATTCAGGAAGATGGAACCCGGTATAGGGCTGAAAGGATTTAGGTACCAAAATTTAGAGATATGAGAGAAATGGTACTTAGAGAAGCTCATAAAACCAGATACTCAATACATCCTGGAACGGGGAAGATGTACAAGGATCTCAAGAAACATTTTTGGTGGCTAGGTATGAAAATCGATGTTGCTAAATACGTAGGGGAATGTTTGACGTGTTCTAAGGTCAAAGCAGAGCATCAGAAACCATCAGGTCTACTTCAACAACCCGAAATCCCGGAATGGAAATGGAAAAACATTACCATGGATTTCATCACTAAATTGCCAAGGACTGCAAGTGGTTTTGATACTATTTGGGTAATAGTTGATCGTCTCACCAAATCAGCACACTTCCTGCCAATAAGAGAAGATGACAAGATGGAGAAGTTAGCACGACTGTATTTGAAGGAAGTCGTCTCCAGACATGGAATACCAATCTCTATTATCTCTGATAGGGATGGCAGATTTATTTCAAGATTCTGGCAGACATTACAGCAAGCATTAGGAACTCGTCTAGACATGAGTACTTCCTATCATCCACAAACTGATCGGCAGAGTGAAAGGACGATACAAACGCTTGAAGACATGCTACGAGCATGTGTTATTGATTTCGGAAACAGTTGGGATCGACATCTACAGTTAGCAGAATTTTCCTACAACAACAGCTATCATTCAAGCATTGAGATGGCGCCGTATGAAGCACTTTATGGTAGAAAGTGCAGGTCTCTGATTTGTTGGAGTGAAGTGGGGGATAGACAGATTACGGGTCCGGAGATAATACAAGAAACTACCGAGAAGATCATCCAAATTCAACAACGGTTGAAAACCGCCCAAAGTCGACAAAAGAGCTACGCCGACATTAAAAGAAAAGACATAGAATTTGAAATTGGAGAGATGGTCATGCTTAAGGTTGCACCTTGGAAAGGTGTTGTTCGATTTGGTAAACGAGGGAAATTAAATCCAAGGTATATTGGACCATTCAAGATTATTGATCGTGTCGGACCAGTAGCTTACCGACTTGAGTTACCTCAACAACTCGTAGCTGTACATAACACTTTCCACGTCTCGAATTTGAAGAAATATTTTGCTAAAGAAGATCTCACTATTCCGTTAGATGAAATCCAAATCAACGAAAAACTTCAATTCATCGAAGAACCCATCGAAATAATGGATCGTGAGGTTAAAAGACTTAAGCAAAACAAGATACCAATTATTAAGGTTTGATGGAATGCTCGTAGAGGACCCGAGTTCACCTGGGAACGAGAAGATCAGATGAAGAAGAAATACCCGCATTTATTTCCAGAAGATACGTCAACACCTCCAACTGCTTAAAATTTCGGGACGAAATTTATTTAACGGGTAGGTACTGTAGTGACCCGAACTTTTCCATGTTTATATATATATTAAATGAAATTGTTATTTACATGATTAAGTGTTTCCAACATGTTAAGCAATCAAACTTGTTAAGACTTGATTAATTGACATAGGTTTTATATAGATAATTGACCACCCAAGTTGACCGGTGATTCACTAACGTTAAAACTTGTAAAAACTATATGATGACATATATATGGTTATATATATAGTTAACATGATATTATGATAAGTTAACATATCATTAAGTATATTAACAATGAACTTCATTTGTAAAAACAAGACTACTAACTTAATGATTTTGAAACGAGACATATATGTAACGATTATCGTTGTAACGACATTTAATGTATATATATATATCATATTAAGAGATATTCGTACATAATAATATCATGATAATATAATAATTTAAAATCTCATTTGATATTATAAACATTGGGTTAACAACATTTAACAAGATCGTTAACCTAAAGGTTTCAAAACAACACTTACATGTAACGACTAACGATGACTTAACGACTCAGTTAAAATGTATATACATGTAGTGTTTTAATATGTATTCATACACTTTTGAAAGACTTCAATACACTTATCAAAATACTTCTACTTAACAAAAATGCTTACAATTACATCCTCGTTCAGTTTCATCAACAATTCTACTCGTATGCACCCGTATTCGTACTCGTACAATACACAGCTTTTAGATGTATGTACTATTGGTATATACACTCTAATGATCAGCTCTTAACAGCCCATGTGAGTCACCTAACACATGTGGGAACCATCATTTGGCAACTAGCATGAAATATCTCATAAAATTACAAAAATATGAGTAATCATTCATGACTTATTTACATGAAAACAAAATTACATATCCTTTATATCTAATCCATACACCAACGACCAAAAACACCTACAAACACTTTAATTCTTCAATTTTCTTCATCTAATTGATCTCTCTCAAGTTCTAACTTCAAGTTCTAAGTGTTCTTCATAAATTCTACAAGTTCTAGTTACATAAAATCAAGAATACTTTCAAGTTTGCTAGCTCACTTCCAATCTTGTAAGGTGATCATCCAACCTCAAGAAATCTTTGTTTCTTACAGTAGGTTATCATTCTAATACAAGGTAATAATCATATTCAAACTTTGGTTCAATTTCTATAACTATAACAATCTTATTTCAAGTGATGATCTTACTTGAACTTGTTTTCGTGTCATGATTCTGCTTCAAGAACTTCGAGCCATCCAAGGATCCGTTGAAGCTAGATCCATTTTTCTATTTTCCAGTAGGTTTATCCAAGGAACTTAAGGTAGTAATGATGTTCATAACATCATTCGATTCATACATAAAAAGCTATCATATTCGAAGTGATAAACTAGTAATCACTAGAACATAGTTTAGTTAATTCTAAACTTGTTCGCAAATAAAGTTAATCCTTCTAACAACACTTTTAAAATCAACTATGCACATGATTTATATATATATGATATGCTAACTTAATGATTTAAAACCCGGAAACACGATAAACACCATAAAACCGGATTTACGCCGTCGTAGTTACAATCGGGGGCTGTTTTGGTTTGGATAATTAAAAACTATGAAAAACTTTGATTTAAAAGCTATACTTCTGGGAAAATGATTTTTCTTATGAACATGACACCATATCCAAAAATCATGGTTAAACTCAAAGTGAAAGTATGTTTTTCAAAACAGTCACCAAGATGTCGTTCTTTCGACGGAAATGACTACCTCTTTCAAAAACGACTTGTAACTTGTATTTTCGACTATAAATCTATACCTTTTCTGTTTAGTTTCATAAATTCAAGTTCAATACGAAACCGTGGCCGCTTAAATCACTCAAAACGGATTAGAAACGAAGAAATGGCGAGCAAAACAAAATTGGTAAAAACTACTCATTTTAGCTACGTGAAAATTGGTAACAAATCTATTCCAACCATAACTTAATCAACTTGTATTGTATATTATGTAATCTTGAGATACCATAGACACGTATACAATGTTTCGACCTATCATGTCGACACAACTATATATATTTTGGAACAACCATAGACACTCTATATGTGAATGTTGGAGTTAGCTATACAGGGTTGAGGTTGATTCCAAAATATATATAGTTTGAGTTGTGATCAATACTGAGATATGTATACACTGGGTCGTGGATTGATTCAAGATAATATATATCGATTTATTTCTGTACATCTAACTGTGGACAACTATTAGTAGGTTACTAACGAGGACAGCTGACTTAATAAACTTAAAACATCAAAATGTATTAAAAGTGTTGTAAATATATTTTGAACATACTTTGATATATATGTAAATATTTTTTATAGGTTCGTGAATCGACCAGTGGCCAAGTCTTACTTCCCGACGAAGTAAAAATCTGTGAAAGTGAGTTATAGTCCCACTTTTAAAATCTAATATTTTTGGGATGAGAATACATGCAGGTTTTATAAATGATTTACAAAATAGACACAAGTACGTGAAACTACATTCTATGGTTGAATTATCAAAATCGAATATGCCCCTTTTTATTAAGTCTGGTAATCTAAGAATTAGGGAACAGACGCCCTAATTGACGCGAATCCTAAAGAAAGATCTATTGGGCCTAACAAACCCCATCCAAAGTACCGGATACTTTAGTACTTCGAAATTTATATCATATCCAAAGGGTGTCCCGGAATGAAGGGGATATTCTTAAATATGCATCTTGTTAATGTCGGTTACCAGGTGTTCACCATATGAATGATTTTTATCTCTATGTATGGGATGTGTATTGAAATATGAAATCTTGTGGTCTATTATTATGATTTGATAATATATAGGTTAAACCTATAACTCACCAACATTTTTGTTGACGTTTTAAGCATGTTTATTCTCAGGTGATTATTAAGAGCTTCCGCTGTCGTATACTTAAATAAGGACGAGATTTGGAGTCCATGCTTGTATGATATTGTGTAAAAACTGCATTCAAGAAACTTATTTCGTTGTAACATATTTGTATTGTAAACCATTATGTAATGGTCGCGTGTAAACAGGATATTTTAGATTATCATTATTTGATAATCTACGTAAAGCTTTTTAAACCTTTATTGATGAAATAAAGGTTATGGTTTGTTTTAAAATGAATGCAGTCTTTGAAAAACGTCTCATATAGAGGTCAAAACCTCGCAACGAAATCAATTAATATGGAACGTTTTTAATCAATAAGAACGGGACATTTCACATTCTCCCCACACTTAGCTTTTATTTTATCTTTCTTTGCCTTTTTATTCTCTTCTATTCTGTTTTAAATGAATTCAAGTGTTTTGGGTTGTTTCTCAATTTATGTCCTTTTCAATGTAACAATAATTTCGGTATTAACACCTAGTTTTATCATTCATAAATATGTATAAACATGATTTTGAGTTCATTTAGTTGAAAATTTTTCAAATTTTCACAAAATTTGGCAATTAAACTAAGTGTAAACCCGAGAGAATTTATAACCCTTCCCCACACTTGAGATCATGCAATGCCCTCATTTGCATGAAATCAGACTATAATTATAAATTTATGAGGGTGATTAGTGTAGAAAAGTGATTAAAAATACCCAGTTTGTAATTACAAAGCTCGTCGAATGATAGATGGTGCACCTAATCGTTCATTCCTTCTTGTTTTATCACACATGTTTTTCTTCAAAAACGGTTGCTTTTCTGAACTGTTTGCTAATTTTTGATAATGAGTCTTTTACCCTAATCGTGCATTTTTATTAACGAGTTATGCACTAAACCGAACCCCTAATTTAACGTTAAGTGGGGTTAGACTTCCCCACACTTAGCTGACGACATGTGAAGTCGGTAGAATAAGTTCCACGAATTAGAATAGTGAGCCAGTTATTTACATCTCGGGTGCTATAAAATATATCAATGGGTTTAAAGTTTAGACCCACCCGATCGTCACTACTTAATTTTTTTTTAAGTGTAGCTTTTAGTAAATGGATATGTCTCTTTTCTGGTTCTTGGTCAAATGGATCGATATACACCGACATACATATTTTTATTTGGTCGACAAATTCTAACATTTCCTTCCGTTCATTATCGGGATCAAAGTGTTCACCTCTATTACCCAATTGGGTAAAATTTGAGATGTCATTATCTATTACAGCTCTTAGTTCATCTTCGGTGGATGACTCGTCTATTGAGAATATTGGGTTGGAAGGTTGTGGAATTGTGAATTTCGGGATCGAAGTAGATTCTTCTTCATTAACGGTACTTATCGGTCCCACCACTTTGGTCTCGGGGGTAAAATTTTCAACGTTATCGTTTTCCCAAGAGTACCAATTTGTCACCCTTACTTCTTCTTCATTCATTGATTGATCGATGATTTCATCGGTAGAGGCTAATGTGTCGATATGTTGTGAAATTGGTAAAGCTGAATAAAAAGTATCATCGGGATAGTTGGTGATTTCGGAGCTCTCGAATTCATCAAAATTCGATGATATGAGATTTTCTTGCACAATACTCCTCAGATCAACAGGTGTGTAATCTGATAGAGTTTCAGCTTGCCTATTTACAAACTCTCTCATTTATTCATTTTGAGCATCAAGTTCTTCGAGTTTGATTTTCATATAATCTAAAGAATTTTCAGACACATAATTTTCCTCGTCCTCTGGTTGTTGAGTTTGGAAATATTCTTGGGAATAATCCCAATTTGAATTGTATTCTTCATAATCGTTCCATTCAGGTTCCGTGGGTGCGTAATTTTCCATAGGGACGTAATAAAAACATTCCCATGTTGAGTGATAATCTCCACAGATTTCACAACCAGTTATTGTTTCGTCATTTGTGATCCAAGATTGACCGAATGAATTTTCATCAACACTCGTTTGAGAGTATTGATTAAATTGATTTCGGATGTCATAAAGAGTTTCCAAAATATTCTCGAGATTTTTCATAATGCGTTTATTACCAAATTTTAGCTACAATGTGGTGCATTTACTAATTATCCTACTAGTTATAAAACTAAAAATTATATAAGTTATCAAATTAATAGACTTTTTTGATTTTACCCACGTTTCGAATAGCCAATAGATGCAGCAGGGAGCCAGAACCCTTTAAATCGGAAGCTCACAACTCAGCCACTAACAAATCCAACTATTACTACGAACCAGAAAATTTGGATGTCTATCAATTTAACCGCTTAAAATAATTTTTCGTTTTGAAATTTTAGAGAAGAAATAGAAAATTCTATGTCCTAAAAACTAGAGCGTCGAAAAATAAGAAAGAAAAAGAGCGCGTCGAAAAACGTCTAAAAATAAAAGGTCGAAAAATAATAAATAAAAAAAAACGTAGCGCGTCGAAACTTAAAAGTCTAAAACTAAGAATTAAAAGTTACGTCTAAAGGTATTAAAGCTTAAAAGAAATACTATATCCCAAACGGCAATAACTTAAAAAGGTACTAAAATCTTAAAGCGGCGTCGCAAAATTTTAAAACACCTAAATCTTAGTCTAAAGAAAAAGCACTTAAGGGATTTTACGGCAAAACCTAAAAATCTAGAAATAAAAAATAACTACGGCAAAAACTATGTCTTAAAACTAATTACTAGCGAAAAATACAAATATTACGCTAAAACAAATAAAAAGATACAAAATATAAAAATAAACTTAAAGTTGTAAAAAGTACAATTTTTATAAAAATATTATTTTTATATTATTTATTTATAAAAGTATTAATTTTTATATATTAATAAAACTAATTAAACTAAATAATACAAATTAATTAAAAACTAAAACAAATTATTATTAAATATAACCCTAATTAGGGTTTAAATAATAATAATAATTAATAATACGTAATTAATGCTGGAATAGGGTTTGATCAGGCGTGTCAGAATTTACCATGCGATCGCATGGAATTATCACGGCCAGCTCATGCGATCGCATGGGCTTGGATTCCAGTTTTTTTTAATAGATTTTATATTGTTTTTCTAAAAATTATATATAAAAATATTTACACAAATATATATTAAAAATATAGCGTTTCGCCGAGTCCCCGGCAGCGGCGCCAAAAACTTGATGTGTTGCGAGGTGTATACGAAATAGTTATATTTTTATACGAAATACTATTAAATACGATACAATTTTACACAAGTTTTATTTATTTATATAGATGGGATATACCTAAACCTTTCTACAACACTATAGGCAGTGTACCTAATCGTAGAGTAGTATAGTTTTTAGTAAGTCCGGTTCATTCCACAGGGAGACGACTTATTTTACACTATATTTTTAAACAACTATATTTGTACAAAATATATATTTATATATATATTATAATAATATAAAAGGGGGTTTACCGTTTAATGACCGGTTTGTCGATTTTATATTTTAAGTCACAATTAAAACCTAATGAAAAATATAAATGATGATAATTTAAGTGTGATGAAATATAAAATAAAATAATTATGCTTATTTAAACTTCCGTAACCATGATGTTTGACATTTTGATTTTAATTTAATATCCTGAGTTAATTGTCCTTTGTCCTGAATGTATTTGAAACCTATTTGGGTTTTGCCCATAATAGTTCATCGGTAATAATTATAAAATGCTCGAAAAATTTAACCTTATACCCGAAGTCAAATATTCCAACTAATTGGGGATTCGAACTGTAACAAGGTCTTAATACTTTGTTTAATGAATACACCAGGTTATCGACTGTGTGTAATCCAAGGTTTTAATACTTTGTTAACAATTACACCAATTACCCTTGAATGTAATCCACCCCTGTTTTAATGAGTCCAGTGACTATTAATCCATCCCCGTGTCCGGTCAAATGAACAATAATTTGTATTTATAAATATCCCGCCCATCGTATCCGATTAAGCGTATGTGGTTATATATAGAAACGTCAAATTGTAACCTTTATATTAAATTAACGAGGTATCATTAATTTAATATAAAGCCCATTAATAGCCCATAGTTTAATTTTCACAAGTGTCGTTCTTTTATCCAAACCCCAATTATGGTACAAAGCCCAATTACCCCATCTTTAATATATAGCCCAACATCACGATTACTTCGATTTAAATAAGCATAATAATAACTTAGTTACGAGACATTAATTTAAAACGGAGAACATAACTTACATTGATTATTTATCGCGTAGTGTTACACGGACAGAATTTCGACTTTAGAACCCGTAAATTAACCTTTACATAACCCAAACTAATCTAATATAAAACTAACCTATACTATATATATATATATATATATATATATATATATATATATATATATATATATATATATATATATATATATATATATATATATATATTTGTTATATATTATAGACAGAGAGATAGATTGATGGTGTTTTAAAACAGGCCGAATTCGTTGCCTTTTATAGATGTGACCAAACTTTTGGGGCCATGCAATCGCATGGCTCCCCTTTGTTATTTTCATACGATCGCATGGCATAGAAATCCAGCTCACATTGCCTTGGACACTAGCTTGTCGACATGATATATAAATATATATAATATATATATAATTTATATAATTATATATATATTATATTATATTCTTGTGCATAGTAGACTTGTAATTTTTGGTCCGTTGAGTCGGGCGTTGATAGTTGGCTCAGGTCCCGGTTCCGGATTTTCGAACGTCCTTTCGTACGATTTAATATCTTGTACTTTGCGTTTTGCAATTTGTAATTTGCACAAAAAATTATTTTCCTTAATTCCCAAAATCCGGGCAAGTCTTTAACTCACTTTTAGTGGCACTTTTGAGTGCACTATGGCTTTAGTGGCACTTTTTGTAACATCCCGCCTTTTTCCGCTTACTTTTCCGTTTCACTATTTAAATTCCGTTATATGTTTATAACGTCTCCTGTTGTTACGCGTTTTAAAAATATCTCGTTTAAGTAATTCACGCACCCGCAACCGAACTCGAGGGACTAGTTTCGCCAAAGAGCCAAAGAGGTGACTAGCATTTGACTAGTCAACCCCACCCCCTTTCTTTTTCATTTTCATTTTCCTTTTCTTTCACTACTTCTCCATTTTCTTTCAATTATCCATTTCAAAGAATCATCATCTAAATCCAAGCTAGCGGGTGTCTTGCAAAACAAATTACATATTTGGAATCCTTGCAACTTCCTCTTCGATTCCATACCGATTTCATTACGTTTGGGTAACTTTCTAAAATCACTAAATTTTGTGTTCTTGATGTTTTTAACTTATAAAGTCGTTAATTAGTGTCTATGGCTCAAGTCTAACAAGAATATATGATTTATATGTTCGATTTTGTTATTTGAAGTAACAAGCTTGAACATAAACTTTGGTGTGTTTGATTTGGTGATTTGGTTGTGTGGATGATGTTAAATGTTATATATGCATGTATTAAATGTGTTCCTAACATCACTAGCTTCAATTTGATGTGTAGGTTGTTTTAGAAAACTTCATAAACATGATTAGTGATTTTGATGTTGTTGGTTAGGGTTTGATAGAATTGAATGTGAACATTTAATGTATTGAATGCCAGGAATTGTGGTTGGTAAGTTTTTAGTTAGATTGTATGCTTGATTACCTACGAAACGGCGTGTCATATGTATGCATTTAATTCCCGAATCCTATTTTGTGCATTTATGAACTTGAGCACTAATTGAGCATTAAATGTTGGAAAGTCGGTTATTACAAATGATGTTTTTGGTTGATGAAATGTGTTTAGTTGTGTTCTTTGTCAAATTAGCTTTCCAACGATATAAAATGCGTGTCATAAGTGTTTACGATTTGTGATTTGTGTTTGATCGAAGTTCGGAAAAAGACTTGAACAATTGAAACTAACCAGGCACCAGCACACGTTATGTACCGCGGCGCGGCCAGCCTATGTCACGGCGCGACATAAGGCGTGTCTAGGTTCTGACCTCCTTGGTCAAAATAAGAAAAATGTTTGGCACGCTATGGACCTCCTATTCACATGAGACTTGTTCTAACATGCTTATATATGAATAAAAACCTCAGAAAAATAGTTCGGGACCCGACCCGAACATGTTGACTTTTTCGTTGACTTTGACCGATCAAAGTTTGACTTTTTGTCAAACTTAACCCAATGATTATGCAATCTTTCTAATTTGTTTCTATACTTGTATCTTGCATGAAACTTGACAATTTGATTCACATGCTACATAATCGAGTCGTAACGAGCCATAGGACTAATTGAACATCTTTGACCTATCGCGTTTACCGTTATTGATACAACCTATTTGTTTAGGTCAAGACTAGCATTGTTCTTTACACATGTTACTTTGTGAAGTACTTTTCATACGTGCACTCAAGGTGAGATCATAGTCCCACTTTTACTCTTTTGAACTTACATTTGGGATGAGAAAACATAAACGTTTCTTTCTTCTAAGTGAACACAAGTACAGGAAAACAACATTCTACATACGAGTTTGAACAAAAATCCTCAATTCGATTATCATTAGTTACACTTGCCGGGTGTAAGCGAGAACTTATGTTATATGGCCATATGGGTTTGACAAACCCTCATTCAAACGGTTCGCTACCGTTTACGAATGAAATATATTTTCGAGAAACAGTGTATGTTCTAACACTATTGTGATGGGGTTCTATGGAAGGAATGTTAAGCATTGATAATTGGGTGCTCGTGAAACAAACTTTTGGAATGTATTACTATTATATGTTACAAATCTTGTGGATCACTTGTACTTACTTACTTAAACCTATGATTTCACCAACGTTTTCGTTGACAGATTTCTATGTTTTTCTCAGGTCCTTGAATGTTTTGTGATACATGCTTCCGCTCATTACTTTTGATACTTGCTTGGATGTCGAGTATATACATGCATACATGGAGCATCTTTTGGCTACTTTTAAATCTTGTCGCATAGATTTCAATTGTACTTATAACTTTGTAACGAAACTTTTGGATGAACGATTCTTGTAAACTTGGGAACAAATCTTAACTTTTGAAATAAATGCGACATATTTTCGGTCAAACGTCATTTTAAAGACTTATGACCACGTAATGGGACCTAAGTAGCCGGCGCCGTCAATGGAAATTTTGTCGGGTCGCTACAGATGGTATCAGAGTGTTGGTTGTAGGGATTTAGAGTTCATTGGTGTCAACCCCGAGTCATAGGGTACATTAGTGAGTCTAGACTACAACCGGCATATAGACTTGAAGTAGGAATTACTTGACTACTTGTGCATTATACTCGAACTCTTCTATCATATCTAATTCTTATTCAACCTTAATCTCACGTTACTTGATTTAATTGACGCGCCACCTTGACTATATGAAATAGTGTCGAATGCACATATGAATTAGGGTAATATAATTTCCGGGATTATATTACGGTGACTCATATGAACATTCTGACATTATGACATAAAGAATTTAAGGCGAGTCAAGGAAAATTTCTCTCTATCCTTATTCCATATCATGATTAGTACTATTGAAAATACTAATCAACGGTATTCTTGTGTTTTGAAGGAACAATGCCTCCTCGTCGTGTGCCACGCCATGAGACTCCTGAACAAGCTCTACAACGAATGGTAGCCATCGCCGTAGAGGCGGCCATGGCTGATCACTCCACCAACAACAATAACAATAACAACAACAACAATGGAGCCGGTAACTCAAGCGAAGGGTGCTCCTACAAAGCCTTCATGGGGTGCAAACCTTACACTTTTGATGGAACCGGGGGACCGGTTATACTCACTCGATGGTTCGAACAAACGGAAGCCGTTTTTAGCATAAGCGGTTGTCGGGACCAATACAAAGTCAAATACTCCACTCACACTTTCGCCGGTGTCGCCCTCACGTGGTGGAATACGTATGTACAATTGGTGGGTACCGATGAAGCTCACGCCCTCTCTTGGGCCGACTTAAGGGAAATGATGATCGTCGAATATTTCCCTCATGAAGAAACCCGAAGGCTCGAACAAGAGCTAAGAACTTTGAAAGCGGTCGAAAATGATCTCAAGGCTTATAATCAATGATTTTCCGAACTAGCCTTGATGTGCCCAAACCTTGTGAACCCCGAAGCTTTAAGGGTTGAACTTTACATGGATGGTCTCCCAAAGAGCATCAAACATGGGGTAATGTCATCCAAACCCACCAATCATCAAGAAGCTTTGAACATGGCCCGCAAGTTGATAGAAACGGTGGACGAAATTGTAGTGCCGGCACCTAAAGCCGAGGATAAGTCGGATAACAACAAAAGAAAGTGGGAAACCCCCCAATCAAGCAACAACAACTTTGCCAAGAAGTCTTACACCTCCGACGGCAAGAAGGGTTATGCCAGAACCCTACCTCTTTGCAACAAATGCAACAAACATCACTTTGGCGAATGTGGCAAGCTAATTTGCTATCGGTGCCAAGGAGTTGGTCATAAGGCCAATGAGTGTAAAAGTGTCGCCCCCATCACTCGAAAGGGGCCCAATGCACCAAAAACGGGCACTTGTTACGAATGTGGCCAAACGGACCATTATAGAAATGCATGCCCGAAGAAGAAAGATAACCCCAACACACGCGGCCGAGCTTTCAACATCAACACCGAGGAAGCCCGAGATGACAATGAATTAGTCACGGGTACGTTTCTTCTCAACAACACTTATGTTACTTGTTTATTCGATTCGGGTGCCGATAAATGCTTTGTATCCAAGACTTTGATTCATTCTTTTAGCACTCCACCACTCCCACTAGATACCACTTATACCATTGAAGTGGCCAACGGGAAACTATTGAGTGCCGACACATATTTCCGGTGGTGTACGTTAAACATTTTGGGTAATGAGTTTGAAATTGACTTGATACCCATGGAACTAGGAAGCTTCGATGTAATAATCGGTATGAATTGGCTAGCCAAAACAAAATCTCACATCCTTTTTTATCTTAACGCAATCCGAATTCCTATCGAGAATGGTGAACCCTTGATTGTTTATGGCGATAAGAGTTGCACCGGACTCAACCTCATTTCATGCATTAAAGTTAGAAAACTACTCCGTAAGGGTTGTTTTGCGATCCTTGCTCACGTTAAGAAAGTCGAGTCCGATGAGAAGAACATCGATGATGTGCCAATTGTTAGTGACTATTCCGATGTATTTCCCGACGAATTGCCGGGTCTTCCACCTCATCGACCAGTTGAATTCCAAATCGATCTTATTCCGGGAGCCACACCCGTAGCACGTGCACCATATAGACTCGCTCCATCCGAAATGCAAGAATTGCAAAGTCAAATCCAAGAACTACTGGATCGTGGTTTTATCCAACCTAGCCATTCACCTTGGGGCGCTCCAATTTTGTTTGTTAAAAAGAAAGACGGATCCCTACGAATGTGCATTGATTATCGTGAACTAAACAAATTGACGGTTAAGAACCGATATACTCTTCCTCGCATCGATGACCTCTTTGATCAACTACAAGGGTCTTGTGTATATTCGAAAATCGATCTCCGCTCGGGTTATCATCAATTAAGGGTTAAGGGGGAAGATGTCTCCAAAACCGCTTTCCGAACTCATTATGGTAGTTATGAATTCCTTGTCATGCCATTTGGTCTCACTAACGCACCGACGGTGTTCATGGATCTTATGAACCGCGTGTGCAAACTGTATCTTGACAAATTCGTTATCGTGTTCATCGATGATATTTTGGTTTATTCTAAAAGCAAAGAAGAACACGAGGAACATCTCCGACTTGTGCTTGAACTTTTAAGACAAGAACGACTCTATGCCAAATTCTCCAAGTGTGAATTTTGGTTAAAGGAAGTTCAATTTCTTGGACATGTTGTAAGTGACCAAAGTATTAAAGTTGATCCAACGAAAATCGAAGCCATTAGTAAATGGGAGACTCCTACTACTCCTACTCACATTCGTCAATTCTTGGATCTCACCGGATACTATCGTAGATTCATCAAAGATTTTTCTTTGGTCGCTCGTCCTCTAACCGCGTTAACTCATAAGGGAAGAAAATTCGTTTGGGCAACCGAACAAGAATCCGCATTTCAAATCTTGAAAACGAAGCTAACCACCGCTCCTATCTTGTCACTTCCCGAAGGCAACGATGATTTTGTTGTGTATTGCGACGCCTCGAAACATGGTTTTGGGTATGTGTTGATGCAACGAACGAAAGTCATTTCCTATGCTTCTTGACAACTCAAAATTCATGAACGAAACTATACGACACATGATCTCGAACTCGGAGCCGTTGTCTTTGCACTTAAAATGTGGAGACACTATCTTTATGGAACCAAGAGTACTATCTTTACCGATCACAAAAGTCTCCAACACATCTTCGATCAAAAGCAACTAAACATGAGACAACAAAGGTGGATTGAAACCTTAAATGATTACGATTACGAGCTTCGTTACCATCCCAGAAAGGCAAATGTAGTAGCCGATGCCTTAAGTCAGAAGGAAAGAGCGGTGCCTCTTCGTGTCCGAGCCTTAAACATCACCATCCACACGAACCTTAATAGCCAAATTCGGGTAGCCCAAGATGAAGCTCTCAAGGATGAAAACGTTTCACGTGAGCTCTTGAACATTCTCGTCTCTCGATTCGAAACTAAGGAAACCAGACTCTGATATTTCGCCGGAAGGATTTGGGTGCCTAGTTATGGGGACCTACGAAGTCTTATTTTAGATGAAGCCCATAAGTCACGATACTCGATTCACCCCGGTGCCAATAAGATGTACCACGACCTTAAACAACAATATTGGTGGCCGAACATCAAAAGGGACGTAGCTACTTATGTTTCCAAGTGTTTGACATGTTCCAAAGTCAAAGCCGAACACCAAAGACCGTCCGGGTTACTTCAACAACCCAGAATCCTGTAATAGAAATGGGAAAGAATAACGATGGACTTCATCACCAAGTTACCAAAGACAGGCGGTTATGATACCATTTGGGTTATTGTTGACCGTCTCACCAAATCCGCACACTTTCTTGCCATGAAGGAGACCGACAAAATGGAGAAACTTGCACAACTGTACATCAAGGAGATCGTAGCCCAACACGGTGTACCTTTATCGATTATCTCTGACTGAGATGGCCGTTTTGTTTCTAGATTTTTGCGTACCTTGCAAGAAGCGTTGGGAACGCGTTTAGACATGAGCACCGCATATCATCCTCAAACCGATGGGCAAAGCGAACGCATAATTCAAACCTTAGAGGACATGTTACAGGATTGTGTTGTTTATTTTGGAAAAGCTTGGGACAAGCACTTACCTCTCGCCGAATTCTCCTACAACAATAGTTATCACGCGAGTATAAAAGCCGCCCCATTCGAAGCGTTATATGGCCGAAAATGCCGTTCTCCTCTTTGTTGGGCCGAAGTAGGCGACGTACAAATCACCAGACCCGAACTCATTCACGAAACCACCGAGAAGATCGTTCAAATCCGAGATAGGCTTCGGACGGGAGTCGTCAAAAGTGCTATACCGACAAAAGACGCAACGACCTTGAATTTCAAGTCGGTGACCGCGTCATGTTAAAAGTCGCACCTTGGAAAGGTGTCATTCGTTTTGGAAAATGTGGGAAATTAAATCCGCGGTATATTGGTCCTTTCGAAATCTTGGAGCGTATTGGAACCATTGCGTATCGTTAAGATCTTCCGCCCCAATTGAGCTTCGTTCATCCTACCTTCCATGTATCTAACTTGAAAAAGTGTCTTGCCGAACCCGATATCGTCATCCCCCTCGAGGAACTTACTATTGATGACAAACTTCATTTTGTGGAGGAACCGGTTGAAATTGTGGACACCTCCGTCAAGACATTGAAACAAAGCCGAATCCCGATTGTCAAAGTTCGTTGGAATGCCAAAAGAGGACCCGAGTTTACTTGGGAAAGGCAAGACCAAATGCAAAAGAAATACCCTCACTTATTCCCGATTCTGGAAACGCAAGATCCCGAGGAAGAAACAACGACTACTACGCCTACTTAAATTTCGGGACAAAATTTCTTTTAAGGAGTAGGTAATGTAACATCCCGCCTTTTTCTGCTTACTTTTTCGTTTCACTATTTAAATTCCGTTATATGTTTATAACGTCTCCTGTTGTTACGCGTTTTAAAAATATCTCGTTTAAGTAATTCACGCACCCGCAACCGAACTCGAGGGACTAGTTTCGCCAAAGAGCCAAAGAGGTGACTAGCATTTGACTAGTCAACCCCACCCCCTTTCTTTTTCATTTTCATTTTCCTTTTCTTTCACTACTTCTCCATTTTCTTTCAATTATCCATTTCAAAGAATTATCATCTAAATCCAAGCTAGCGGGTGTCTTGCAAAACAAATTACATATTTGGAATCCTTGCAACTTCCTCTTCGATTCCATACCGATTTCATTACGTTTGGGTAACTTTCTAAAATCACTAGATTTTGTGTTCTTGATGTTTTTAACTTATAAAGTTGTTAATTAGTGTCTATGGCTCAAGTCTAACATGAATATATGATTTATATGTTCGATTTGTTATTTGAAGTAACAAGCTTGAACATAAACTTTGGTGTGTTTGATTTGGTGATTTGGTTGTGTGGATGATGTTAAATGTTATATATGCATGTATTAAATGTGTTCCTAACATCACTAGCTTCAATTTGATGTGTAGGTTGTTTTAGAAAACTTCATAAACATGATTAGTGATTTTGATGTTGTTGGTTAGGGTTTGATAGAATTGAATGTGAACATTTAATGTATTGAATGCCATGAATTGTGGTTGGTAAGTGGTTAGTTAGATTGTATGCTTGATTACCTACGAAACGGCGTGTCATATGTATGCATTTAATTCCCGAATCCTATTTTGTGCATTTATGAACTTGAGCACTAATTGAGCATTAAATGTTGGAAAGTCGGTTATTGCAAATGATGTTTTTGGTTGATGAAATATGTTTAGTTGTGTTCTTTGTCAAATTAGCTTTCCAACGATATAAAATGTGTGTCATAAGTGTTTACGGTTTGTGATTTGTGTTTGATCGAAGTTCGGAAAAAGACTTGAACAATTGAAACTAACCATGCACCAGCACACGTTATGTGCCACGGCGCGGCCAGCGTATGTCGCGGCGCGACATAAGGCGTGTCTAGGTTCTGACCTCCTTGGTCAAAATAAGAAAAATGTTTGGCACGCTATGGACCTCCGATTCACATGAGACTTGTTCTAACATGCTTATATATGAATAAAAACCTCGGAAAAATAGTTCTGGACCCGACCCGAACGTGTTGACTTTTTCGTTGACTTTGACCGACCAAAGTTTGACTTTTTGTCAAACTTAACCCAATGATTATGCAATCTTTCTAATTTGTTTCTATACTTGTATCTTGCATGAAACTTGACAATTTGATTCACATGCTACATAATCGAGTCGTAACGAGCCATAGGACTAATTGAACATCTTTGACCTATCGCGTTTACCGTTATTGATACAACCTATTTGTTTAGGTCAAGACTAGCATTGTTCTTTGCACACGTTACTTTGTGAAGTACTTTTCATACGTGCACTCAAGGTGAGATCATAGTCCCACTTTTACTCTTTTGAACTTACATTTGGGATGAGAAAACATAAACGTTTCTTTCTTCTAAGTGAACACAAGTACAGGAAAACAAACATCCTACATACGAGTTTGAACAAAAATCCTCAATTTGATTATCATTAGTTACACTTGTCGGGTGTAAGCGAGAACTTATGTTATATGGCCATATGGGTTTGACAAACCCTCATTCAAACGGTTTGCTACCGTTTACGAATGAAATATATTTTCGAGAAACAGTGTATGTTCTAACACTATTGTGATGGGGTTCTATGGAAGGAATGTTAAGCATTGATAATTGGGTGCTCGTGAAACAAACTTTTGGAATGTATTACTATTATATCAATGTTACAAATCTTGTGGATCACTTGTACTTACTTACTTAAACCTATGATTTCACCAACGTTTTCGTTGACAGATTTCTATGTTTTTCTCAGGTCCTTGAACGTTTTGTAATACATGCTTCCGCTCATTACTTTTGATTCTTGCTTGGATGTCGAGTATATACATGCATACATGGAGCATCTTTTGGCTACTTTTAAATCGTGTCGCATAGATTTCAATTGTACTTATAACTTTGTAACGAAACTTTTGGATGAACGATTCTTGTAAACTTGGGAACAAATCTTAACTTTTAAAATGAATGCGACATATTTTCGGTCAAACGTCATTTTAAAGACTTATGACCACGTAATGGGACCTAAGTAGCCGGCGCCGTCAATGGCGATTTTGTCGGGTCGCTACACTTTTCAGGCTTTAGTGGCACTTTTTCTTCAATTCTTTAATCTTCGTGCTTTGTCTTCACATTTATTTATTTAAACGATTACAACTTAAAAATAAAATAATTACAACTAAAAACTTAACATATTGGGATGATATTGCGACTAAATATATGTTCATTTAGAGTACTATCAATATGCAAAGTGGTACGACTCAACGTAGAATATATTTTAAGTACTTGTGTCTATGGCGTAAAACATAAAATGCATGTATTCTCATCCCAAAATATTTGTAGAGTTTAAAAATGGGACTATATACTCACAGTAGTAAAAGTATATTAATAATAAGTTTTCAACTTATTAAAAATATGACCGTCGTCCTTGGATTCACGAACCTATAACAATAATAATGATTCAGATAATAATACGACATATGAATAAAATAAAGCAAGTTCATAGAATACTTATATAATAATTTTTTACATTTTATGTTAGTAGTCCATTGTTAGTAGTCTAAAATAGTCCGAAAAGTCTAACAGTCTAAAAATCGGTATATATATAAAATCTTAGAATTAAACCATGACGTATTGTATACGTATTGTCTTTGCATCAACCCAGAGATGTATTGTATACGTATTGTTTTAGAATTAACTAAGATGTATTGTGTACGTATTGTCTTAGGATTTATCAATACGTATTGTATACTTATTGTGTTAGGACGTACCAAGAATATTATTATACATATATGATAATGCTAAAAACGAACATATATTTCATAGCATTATTCCTCAAGAAAGACAAGCTTTTAGTTGCAATTGTTCTATTTACAAGTGATATTCGTTTAAATAATAAAAGGTGAAGACAAAAGACAGATTCGACGATTTGAAGACGCAAACGACCAAAAAGCTCAAAAGAACAAAAGACAATCAAAAAGGTTCCAATTATTGATAAGAAACGTCTCGAAATCACAAGAGTACAAGATTCAAAACGCAAAGTACAAGATATTAAATTGTACGCGAGGACGTTCGAAAAACCAGAACCGGGACCAGAGTCAACTCTTAACGCTCGACGCAACGGACTAAAAATTACAAGTTAACTATATATATAAATATAATATAATATATAATTAATTATATTAATTATATATATTTTATATATATATATTTAAAACCGTCGGCAGCAGGAAACTCCAAGGGTGTAAACTGAAAATACCTCTCCGCGACTCGCGGAGTTTGAAGGCTATTTGGCCGCGAGTCGCGGAGCCCCAAAAATCATTCCTGGCTATAAATCAACCCGAATTCTGATCAAAAATATATCATATTTTTTCTCTCTCTCAATATATACGAGTAATATATATTTATATTTATAATTTATATTTTAATTTTAATTATAATTCTAATAATAAGGGTATGTTAGCGAATGTTGTAAGGGTGTAAGTCGAAATTCTGTCCGTGTAACGCTACGCTATTTTTAATCATTGTAAGTTATGTTCAACCTTTTTATATTAATGTCTCGTAGCTAAGTTATTATTATGCTTATTTAAAACGAAGTAATCATGATGTTGGGCTAATTACTGAAATTGGGTAATTGGGCTTTGTACCATAATTGGGGTTTGGACAAAAGAACGACACTTGTGGAAACTAGGCTATGGGCTATTAATGGGCTTTATATTTGTTTAACTAAATGAAAGTTTGTTAATGTTAATATAAAGATTTACAATTGGGCGTCTCTATAAATTACCATATACACTCGATCGGACACGATGGGCGGGGTATTTATATGTACGAATAATCGTTCATTTAACCGGACACGGGAATGGATTAATAGCCACTAGAATAATCAAAACAGGGGTGAAATTACATTCAAGGGTAATTGGTGTAATTGTTAACAAAGTAGTAAAACCTTGGTTTACACGCAG
Organism: Rutidosis leptorrhynchoides; assembly: GCF_046630445.1. Lineage (NCBI taxonomy): Eukaryota > Viridiplantae > Streptophyta > Magnoliopsida > Asterales > Asteraceae > Rutidosis > Rutidosis leptorrhynchoides. Next base: position 418,529,008 of record NC_092334.1, read on the forward strand.
TCGATAACCTGGTGTATTCATTAAACAAAGTATTAAAACCTTGTTACAATTCGAATCCCCAATTAGTTGGAATATTTATCTTCGGGTATAATAATAATTTGACAAGGACACTTGCAATTTATATTTATGACTGATGGACTGTTATGGACAAAAACCAGACGGACATATTGAATAATCCAGGACAAAGGACAATTAACCCATGGGCATAAAACTAAAATCAACACGTCAAACATCATGATTACGGAAGTTTAAATAAGCATAATTCTTTTATTTCATATTTAATTTCCTTTATTTTATATTTAATTGCACTTCTAATTATCGCACTTTTATTTATTGTTATTTTATCGCACTTTTAATTATCGTACTTTTAATTATCGCAATTTAATTTTATCGCATTTTTATTATTCGCAATTTCATTATCGTTATTTACTTTACGCTTTAATTTAAAGTCTTGTATTTATTTTATATTTTACATTAGGTTTTAACTGCGACTAAAGTTTTAAAATCGACAAACCGGTCATTAAACGGTAAAAACCCCCCTTTATAATAATAATATTACCTATATATATATTTGTATTTTTATAAAAGTTAACTAATATAGCGTTGAGCTTTGTTTAAAGATTTCCCTGTGGAACGAACCGGACTTACTAAAAACTACACTACTGTACGATTAGGTACACTGCCTATAAGTGTTGTAGCAAGGTTTAAGTATATCCATTCTATAAATAAATAAATATCTTGTGTAAAATTGTATCGTATTTAATAGTATTTCCTGCTAAAATTTAATAGTATTTTATACCCCTCTGCTCTGACATCAAGTATTTTTGGCGCCGCTGCCGGGGAAATAACTCTTAAAAGCCGGAAGCGCAACGCTAATATAAAAAAAAAAAAAAAAAGATTTTTATCTACTTTTATTAAAAGTCGTTTTTGTAAAAATTACGTTTTAATTATTCAAAAATATAAAAAGAAAAACAAAAATATAAGTATTTTTAGGATTTTGTTAAATATTTAAGTTTTATAAGTTTCTTTATCTTTATTTTAATTTATAAAAATATAAATTTTATTAAAAATCGTTTATTTAAACTAAAAACAGAAAAAAGAAAATAAAAAAAAAAAAATATAAAGAAAAACGCGTAAAAAGTGAAACCTGTCAACTGTTTTTCTGAACCCCGCGACTCGCGGGGTTTTCCTCTTTATTTGCCGCGACTCGCGGAGGTCTTCTGACACACGGACAAAACCCTAAAGTTGCATTAATTACGGAGTTTTAATTTATTATTATTATTATTTAACTTAATTATTATTATTATTATTATTAATTTTAGTTTTATTTTTACTTTTTACTTTTTATTTATATATTTTAGTTAAATTAGTTTTATTAAATTATAAAATTAATAGTTTTATTAAATAAATAATATAAAAATAATATTTTTATAAAAATTGTACTTTTTACAACTTTTTATATATTTTTATATTTTGTACCTTTTTAATCGCTGTAGCGTAATATTTATATTTTTAGCTCATATTTAATTTTAAACTTAGTTTTTGCTATAGTTATTTTTACTCCTATATTTTTAGGCTTTGCCGTAGAATTCCTTAAGTGCCTTTTCTTTAGACTAAGATTTAGGTGCTTTAGAATTTTGCGACGCCTTTTTAAGTTTTAGTTTCTTTTTAAGTTATTTCCATTTGGGATTTAGTTTTTCCTGTAAGCTTTAATATTTTTAGAGACCTTTTACTATGTACCAATTATCATTCCAATTAGTAATATCAATTTGCGATTATAATTTTAAGTTAGTTGTAGTAATAAGGTTAAATTAGTTAAGTATTTTTAAGTTTTTATAAGTTTCTTTTATTTTTCCGTCACCTTTTATTTTTCAACCATTTTTCTTTTTCGACCTTTTTCGACGAACTCTTTGTCTTTCTTATTTCTCGCTATTCTAGTTTTTAGGACTTAGAATTTTATTCTACTTCTTATCTAAATTTCTTAAAATTACGAAAATTTATTTTAAGTAATTAAATTGATAGACATCAAAATTTTCTGGTTCGTAGTAATAGTTGGATTTGTACGTGGACCGGGTTATTGGAGCCAAACAGTCCTCAATTATATTGAGACCAAACGAATCCTGCCCCTCTGCTGCATCTTTTGGCTATTCGAAACGTGGGCAAAATCAGAAAAGTCTATTGATTGGATAACTTATTATAATTTTTCTTTCCTTTTAAAAACTAATAGGATATTCTGTGAATGCACCGAGCAAGACGTTCATCACCTTTTGTACGTTCACCACCTGTAACTCGATCAAGACATCGTTTAACAAATATAACCGCCGTTGATTTTTCTTTAGAATCGTCATCCAGTCGACCAAGTACTTCAGTTCAAATTTCCGATAATCCAGTTTTTGAAACAAACCTCACAATTGAGAATCCAGAAAATATTCAGGAACGGTTCATAGATCCTGAACCATTAAACTTTCCTCCGGAACCACCAATCATTCAAACAGAGATTGTTGAGGAACGAACTATTAAATCAGAATCATCTAGTGATACCGATTCAACAAATTCAATTATGGAGAATCTGGAACCTTTAAGTATGGAAGACCGAATGAGAGCTAAACGCACTGGCCAAGGTCACGCAATTACTCATCCAGACATTAATGCGCCAGATTATGAAATCAAAGGACAAATTCTACACATGGTGACTAATCAATGCCAATTTAGTGGTGCGCCGAAGGAAGACCCAAATGAACATCTACGTACCTTTAATAGGATCTGCACACTATTTAAAATCCGAGAAGTGGAGGATGAACAAATATATCTCATGTTATTTCCCTGGACTTTAAAGGGAGAAGCCAAAGATTGGTTGGAATCGTTACCTGAAGGGGCGATCGATACATGGGACGTTTTAATTGACAAATTTCTTAAACAATTTTTTCCTGCATCTAAAGCCGTAAGACTTCAAGCAGAAATTGTTACGTTCACACAGAAGCCAAATGAAACTCTATATGAGGCGTGGACAAGATATGGAAAGTTGTTAAGAGGATGTCCGCAACATGGTTTAGACACCTGTCAAATAGTACAAATATTCTACCAAGGATGCGACATCACTACAAGGAAAGACATAGATATAGCAGCTGGTGGTTCTATTATGAAGAAAACCGAAACTGATGCTTACAAAATTATTGATAATACTGCTTCCCACTCGCATGAGTGGCACCAAGAAAAAGATATCATTAGATCATCTAAAGCAGCTAGAGCCGATTCTAGCCATAACTTAGATTCCATTTCCGCAAAGATAGATGCTGTGGAGAGACGAATGGAAAAGATGACTAAGGATATTCACTCAATACGAATTAGTTGTGAGCAGTGTGGAGGACCACATTTGACAAAAGATTGTCTCAGCATTGAATTAACAATGGAACAAAGAGAGAATATTTCATACATAAACCAAAGGCCTGGAAATAATTATCAGAATAATTATCAACCGCCAAGACCGATTTACAATCAAAACCAGAATTATAACCGAAATATTCCATACAATAACCAACAAGGTCCTAGCAATCAACAAGTATCCAATAATACTTACAATCAGCAAAGACCTAATTTTCAAAACAAACCACCACAACAAACCGATGATAAAAAGCCGAATTTAGAAGATATGATGACGAAGCTAGTTGAAACTCAAACGCAGTTTTTCACATCTCAAAAACAAACCAATGAACAAAATGCTCAAGCATTTAGAAATCAACAAGCTTCTATTCAAAATCTGGAACAAGAAGTAAGTAACCTAGCAAGGTTAATAGGTGAAAGAAAACCGGGAAGTTTACCTAGTGATACGAATGCTAACCCCCGGAATGAAACAGCTAAAGCCATTACCACAAGAAGTGGTACAACACTTAAACCACCTGAAATACCTGTAACTTCTGATGAAACTATTCCTACTCCACAAGAACCACAACCTGATCAAGATAAGGAACAAGAACCGGTAGTTGAAAAGGTTAATGAAGATAACACAGTTAAGGATAAACCTTTTGTTAAACCATATCAACCACCACTTCCTTACCCGAGTAAAATGAAGAAAGAAAAACTTGAAGCCGAGCAATCCAAATTCTTGGATATGTTTAAACAGATAAATGTAAATCTTCCTTTCATTGATGTGATTTCAGGAATGCCAAGATATGCTAAATTCTTGAAAGATCTAATCACGAATAGAAAGAAAATGGAAGAACTCTCGGCTGTTACTATGAATGCTAATTGTTCAGCAGTGCTGTTGAATAAGATACCAGAAAAACTATCTGATCCAGGAAGTTTCACAATTCCATGTTTTCTGGGTAGTCTTAGTTCAATAGAAGCATTGGCTGATTTAGGTGCTAGTATAAATCTAATGCCGTATTCACTATACGCTAAACTAGACCTTGGAGAATTGAAACCAACCAGAATAAGCATACAACTAGCCGATAGATCAATAAAATATCCTAGAGGGATAATGGAGAACATGCTAGTTAAAGTTGGTACTTTAGTATTTCCAGTAGATTTTGTTGTTTTAGACATGGAAGAAGATTCTCAAGTTCCTCTCATATTAGGAAGACCATTCTTAAACACGGCTAAAGCAATGATAGACGTGTTCGGTAAGAAACTGACCCTAAGTATAGAGGATGAGAGTGTTACCTTTTCAGTTGATAGAGCAATGCAACAACCACAATCTGCAGATGATACATGTTATTATATTCAAACTATAGATGCACATGCAGAATTATTAGAAGAATTTCCAGAATTACAAGGAACGGGAGAATGTTCTTTAGGAGAAGGAAATGAACCAATTAATGAAGCTGAAATGTTAGCTACACTTATAGCTAATGGATATGAACCAACAACAGAAGAAATTCAAATGCTAAAAGAAGAAGACAGATATCGATATAAATCATCGATAGAAGAACCTCCGAAATTAGAGTTAAAGCCACTTCCAAACCATTTGGAATACGCTTATTTACATGGTGAATCTGAATTACCTGTAATAATATCGTCTTCTCTTACTGAAAATGAGAAATCACAACTCATTTCTGTGTTGAAAGCTCATAAACCAGCCATTGCATGGAAGATTCATGATATTAAAGGAATAAGTCCTTCGTATTGCACACATAAAATCCTTATGGAAGAAGGTCATAAAACGTATGTGCAACGCCAACGAAGACTAAATCCTAATATGCAAGATGTAGTTAAGAAAGAGATTATTAAACTGCTAGATGCAGGTTTGATATATCCAATTTCTGATAGTCCATGGGTAAGCCCAGTTCAATGTGTGCCTAAGAAGGGTGGCATGACTGTCATTACAAATGAGAAAAATGAGCTTATTCCTACTAGGACTGTAACAGGATGGCGTGTATGTATTGATTATAGAAAATTAAATGACGCCACCAGAAAAGATCACTTTCCCTTACCTTTCATAGATCAAATGTTGGAAAGATTAGCCGGAAATAGTTACTATTGTTTTCTAGATGGATTTTCCGGATATTTTCAAATTCCAATAGCACCCGAAGACCAAGAGAAAACCACATTCACGTGCCCTTATGGTACTTTTGCTTACAAACGAATGCCATTTGGACTTTGTAACGCCCCTGCAACCTTTCAAAGGTGTATGATAGCGATTTTTCACGACATGATAGAAGAATGCATGGAAGTATTCATGGATGACTTTTCAGTCTTCGGTGATACATTTAAATCATGTCTAGTTAATCTGGAACGAATGCTAATTAGATGCGAAAAATCAAATCTAGTACTTAATTGGGAGAAATGCCATTTCATGGTTAAAGAAGGCATCGTTCTTGGACATAAAATTTCAAAAGAAGGAATTGAAGTGGATAGAGCTAAAGTAGATGTAATTGCTAAACTTCCACATCCCACCAATGTTAGAGGAATTAGGAGTTTTCTAGGGCATGCCGGTTTTTATCGACGTTTTATAAAAGATTTTTCTAAAATTGCCACTCCTATGAATAAACTCCTAGAAAAGGATGCGCCATTCATCTTTTCAGATGAATGTATCAAATCTTTTAATATTCTTAAAGAAAAACTCACTAATGCACCGATCATGATAACACCAAATTGGAATCTACCATTTGAACTAATGTGCGATGCAAGTGATTTTGCAATGGGAGCCGTTTTAGGACAAAGGATTGAAAAACGATTTCAACCTATATATTATGCTAGTAAGACATTACAAGGAGCACAAACGAACTATACAACTACTGAAAAAGAACTCCTTGCTATTGTCTTTGCTTTTGACAAATTTCGATCATATCTCGTTCTAGCAAAAACGGTGGTCTATACCGACCATTCTGCTCTTAGATACCTATTTTCAAAACAAGATGCTAAACCAAGATTAATTCGTTGGATCTTACTCTTACAAGAGTTTGATATTGAAATCCGAGATAAAAGAGGAGCAGAAAATCTCGCCGCTGATCATCTTTCTCGTCTTGAAAATCCTGAATTAGAAGTTCTAAATGAATCGGCCATACAAGACAACTTTCCTGATGAATATCTATTGAAGATAGATTATAAAGAAATCCCATGGTTTGCAGACTATGCAAACTACTTAGTTTGTGGATTCCTTGAAAAAGGATTATCGTACCAAAGACGAAAGAAATTCTTCAGTGATATAAAACACTATTTCTGGGAAGATCCACATCTGTTTAAAAGTTGTCCCGATGGAATAATACGCCGATGTGTATTTGGAGATGAAGCTAGTAAAATTTTAAACCATTGTCACACAGGACCAACAGGAGGGCATTATGGGCCTCAACTAACAGCAAGAAAAGTTTATGAAGCTGGATTCTATTGGCCTACAATTTACAAAGAAGCACACCTTCTTTGCAAATCCTGTGATGCATGTCAAAGGGCCGGAAAAATAAGTCAACGTGATGAAATGCCACAAAATGTCATCCAAGTATGTGAAGTATTTGACATTTGGGGTATTGACTTTATGGGTCCATTTCCAAAATCTCATAATAATTTATATATACTCGTAGCCATTGATTATGTATCTAAATGGGCGGAAGCACAAGCTCTCCCAACTAACGATGCACGAGTTGTAGTCAACTTTTTAAAACGTCTTTTTGCAAGGTTTGGAACACCGAAAGCTTTAATAAGTGATCGGGGTACTCATTTCTGTAATAATCAACTTGAGAAAGTTCTTAAAAGATATGGAGTAACTCATAAAATCTCCACCGCATATCATCCACAAACAAGTGGACAAGTTGAAAATACAAACCGAGCTTTAAAACGTATTCTAGAGAAAACCGTAGGATCAAATCCAAAGGAATGGTCCATTAAATTGGAAGATGCACTCTGGGCTTTTAGAACAGCCTACAAAACTCCAATTGGAACCACACCTTTTAGACTTGTTTATGGAAAAGCATGTCATCTTCCAGTAGAAATTGAACACAAAGCATTTTGGGCTTTGAAGACATGTAACCTTGATTTACATGAAGCCGGACGTCTACGATTAAGTCAACTAAATGAATTAGAAGAATTAAGACATGAAGCATACGAAAATTCATTAATCTATAAAGAAAGAACGAAGAAATGGCATGATAAAAGAATCAGAAGTTCAAAAGAATTCAAAGAAGGAGACAGAGTTCTTCTTTTCAATTCACGATTCAAGCTATTTCCTGGAAAATTGAAATCAAGATGGTCTGGACCATTCATAGTCAAAAGAGTTTTCCCATACGGAACGATAGAATTAATAAATTCAAATGGGATTGAATTTAAAGTTAATGGTCACAGAGTTAAACATTACATACATGGTCCGATGGAAGTCGACAACGAAGTTAATCACAATTTCGACACCACAGCTAACTAAATGTGGGGAGAATCAAGTCTTTAAAGGATAATATGTATTTTTGTTAGAGTTAGATTGTCTGTTTTCGTGTAGTTCTCGAAAATGGAACACGTATGGTCTTTCCCTAGCAGACCCTAAAGAACTAGTCTTCTCCCCCCATTCTGAATTTTTATTTTTTTTTAGGTTTTTACGAAATGAAGACTGCCTAAACCATGGTCTAATGCTACACGCTTTGATCACTAAAAGAAATAATGACATACTACCTAGTGAAATAGTATCAGTAATCAGAGAAAGAATGGACGGAGTTAGAAAAGGATCCAGATGCGAAGATAATAAGTTACAATTTGGTAAAGGAAAATCAAAATCCGCAGCGAAAAGAAGAGCACGACACCTAGAAAAATGTCACAAATGCGGAAAATGGTCACATGGAGGTAAATGTTCAAATAATCAAACCTATTCAAATACCGAATTTGTTACTTTATGCAGAGACGGACCGTTCATATGTTTAGAAGAAAAGACAATGAATGCTCGAGGTTACGCTTATGCAGCCATGGAAAACCAATTAAACCGACTATCTTATGAATATAATAGATCATATAACTAAGAAATCTATTTCACAGGTATGTCTGTATAGTTTTTATTTTTATTTTTAACCTTTTGATAATAAACGCTAATTTGTTCGCTAAAAAGTATTAAATTGGTATTAAATAAAATTAGGTTTGGCGACCGAAATTATTGATATCATTCAAAAATTTATTACATCACTGCGAAATTTAACGTTTATTCTTAAGGTATAAATATCTTTAAACAATCAACCCAAAATATTTCAAAAATTCGTCAGGAGTTAAATTAGGTCTTGGAACCGAAATTACTTTACCGAAAAGAGGGGCGCATATTTTTGATAATATTTGATTGATTAAAGTGGGATAAAAAGACAAAAAGATTTTTAAATTTATTTTTACCATGTTTTTAAAATTAATATTTAAATCTTAAATTAATATTGTAAACTTTGTAAAAACAATATTTTTAAAATTGTAAATATTTGAAAAATTAATATAAGTTTGGTATGAATTTTTGAATTTTTAAATTAAGTTTGGTGTGAATTTTTAAGTTTTAAAATATGAAATTTTAATTTTATGCATTTCAAATTTTAAGTTTGGTGTGAATTTTGAATTTTTAATATTAATTTTGAATTTTATATTTAAGTTGTGTGAATTTAAAAACAAAAATTTACTTTATCTCATTAAGTTAAAAATATGATTTTTAAAATTCGTCGTAAGTTGAAGACTAGGTCTTTGAACCGAAATTGCTTTACCCGAGGGAGGGACGAGAACTTTTATTATCATTATTTTTAATCTTATTGATTTAAAGTATGCCAAAAACATTAAAAAACCCAAAAATCTTAGCTTTTAAAACAATCGCTACAAAAAGACAAATTTTAAAATTTTGTCGAGGGACGGACTAGGACATCGATCCGAAACGACCTCGTCCTAAATAACAAGGGAAACAAAATTTTAAAATTAATTTCTTAATTGTTTTATAAGTTAAAGATTATAAAAAAAAAAAAAAAAAAAAAAAAAAAAAAAAAAAAGTAACTCCGCGACTCGCGGAGTTTTCAGTGAAAACCTCCGCGACTCGCGGAGGGACCAAATTACAGAAAAAAAATATAACCAGCTGCACGATCTGTACACACCACACACAAAAACACTGCAATTTTAGCAGCGAAAAAAACCCCCGAAAACTCACGAAAATCACCCCCAAAAATCTCAATTTTTAACCGTTAATCACCAAATTTTTTGCTAAAATCATGTTGAGAAGGATGATATCTAGGAACTACTCAAGAAAAACGGTAAATTTCTACACCTAAATACCATTTAATTCGAATTTTAGTGTGTTCTTGAGCATATTTTCATAATTTGAATTTTGTTAATTTTTAGTGTAATTAGTGTTAAATTGTTAGTATATTATGCATGTATAACCTAGATTGATGCTTGTTAACATGATTTGAAGCCAAAAACTTCAAAATTTTTAGAATCTAGGGTTTGTGTTCTTGAGCAAATTTGGGGCTTTTTGATATAAACAGGTTATGGCCGATTTTTGTCATGAATTATTGCTAAATTGAGTAGTGTAACATGTCTAGGTAGTTAAATGATCCAAACTTTGAGCCTAAACATGATTTTGAGAATTAAAGTGGACTTTTTCAAGTCCAAAATTCATGAACTTGATTTTTGAAAGATAATGCCATTTGAGACTTGTTTATTTGCTAGTAATGATTATTTTGACATGTTATTTGAGTTGAATGTTTATGAACTTGGCGAAAATTTTCGTATATGCTTATTTGAAAAAGTGTAGATTTGATAAAAATGTGAAAATAAGCTTAAGTTTGATATAAATTGATAATGTCATTGTAATTATTTTGATTGATGATTTTGCTGACACTAATGCATATTTGGATGCACAAAATTTGTGTTTGATGTGTTTTGCAGAATGAAAGGGGTGAATCTTCATCCCAAGCCCGCCATGCTCCTGCTGAGAACTTGGAACAACAGGAGGTAGATAACTACTACAAGCAGGATGTACCTCATCCAGTCATGACCTTTTCAGATATGCACTTGGAACAGTTGCACCCGAACCTGCGATTTGACAGACTTTGGATAGATTATCCAAAATATCAACGGGGATTGCATACTCTTCATTCCAAGGTTGTTGAGGTACCGAGGGTCATAGAATGGGGACCCTTGGAAGCTGTAGAATTGGCCGGGCCAATTAGGGAATTACTGGTACAGAGGTATGGTAATTCTTCTTTTAATGACTGGATATGTTTATTCACCATACGCAGACCTGTATATAAAGTATGGTGTGAAGAGTTGTTATGTAGTATAGAGTTGAATGATCGGGTAGCTAGTTTAACCGATCGTTCTTTTATTAGATTTTTGTTAGGCGGTTCGATGCGCCACATGTCTTTACTGGACATGGCTCAGGCTTTACGTATATATACGCCTGAGGAGTTAGCATCTGCCGATTGTAGAGGATTGATACTAAACGGTAGGAAAATAGATGAAAATTTTGATACACACGGTGTGTGGAGTCAAATGACAAGCCATCACCGTTTCAAAGGGGGAAACTACTCTTATTTGGATATAGATAGAGCCGAATTAAGAGTAATACATAGATTTTTAGCTAACTCGATTACACAAAGGGGTAAAAACAAAGAAAAGGTAAATGAACAAGATTTGTTTTACCATATGTGTATTCGAGACCCACACAGCGCTGTAAGTATACCATATTGTGTGGGTTATTATTTATCAGCTATGGTTCGAGGGATGCGTCCACATAGCATAATAGGAGGTGGTATTTTTATTACTTTGATTGGTGAATATCTCGGTGTGGATATAAGTCGGGGGGGATTATTAGTAGAAGAGCCAGAACCCCGCGACACTATAGGTTTAAATGTATACCATGGTGCGAAAGTGTTGAAGCGGCGAAATAACGCCGCAGTACGATACAATGGTAGACATCCACAGGTAGAGAGAAACCAGGAACAAGGTAATGTAGGAGGGGGGCAAGAAATTCATAGGTTTATAGCTTCTCAGGAATACGAAAATGCTAGACAGAGAGCATTTGAAGATTGGCAAGTTCATCAGAACCAGATCATAGCGCATTGCCAACACATAGGTAGAAACTATATTCCTACACCGAAACCCGTCTTCCCTCCTTGGTCGATAGAGATGCAGCCACCATATCCTACGTATGACCCTGCCGAAGCATTCTATAGCACTTATGGTTATGCGTGGAACCCCTATTGGTACCAATATCATCCTTAGTTTACTTATTTTTTTTATTATTTTGTAATTTGTAATTATTGATATATTTAATATTTTTGTTAATATTGTAATCATTTTTATAATTTCTAACTTTTATTCTTAGATTTTAATAATTTTTGAATGTGGGGTAATAAACCAAACTTCAAAAATATGTATATATGTTTGCAGTTTATCTTATGTACACAACAGGGTAAAACAACGCATTTTCAAAGACTGGCATTAAGTTCAGCAAAAGCAAGTAATTTTGACGACAATGATGCAAAATGTATGTGAAATAACAACAAGACGGAATGAACAAATGACGTGCACCATTTATCATTCAGCAAACAAACGCCAATATATTTGGAAACTTTGGTAAAAATTTAATCATTTTCACACAAATCACCCTCAATAATTTAAATTGTTACTGATTTCTTGCAAATGAGGGCATTGCAAGATCTTAAGTGTGGGAAGGGGTTAAATTCTTTCGGATTTTAAAAATTTTTTACTTTATACACTTGGTTACCATTAAAATACTAGTAAAGCAGTAGTTGTATTAGAATCTAGTGCTCTCTGATAAAAAAGAACAGCCCTAGTCTTATATACTGACTACCCAATTCTAGTAAAATTTTTCAAAATTTTTAAATAAATGAATTCAAAATCATGTTTAAACATATTTATGAACGATAAAACTAGGTTTTAACACCGAAATTATTGTTACCTCGGAAAGGACATAAATTGAGAAACAAACTAAAATGTTAAAATTCATTTAAAATGGAATAGAGGACGATAAAAAGAAAAATAAAAAGCCAAGTGTGGGAAAATTTACCAAGTTATTTTAAACATATGCCACATATATTTGTAACAAATAACTGAAAATACTTTTGCTTTGGACTAAACTAAACTGTTTTACCCGATGAAAGAAAAGAAGAGATGGATCTACACGATGAATCAATTCCATCATTAAAAGGAAGTAAAGTCTTCCGAAAAAGACACGCGCTTCTTGATTTAGGTCATGAAGTTGTCGTTCAGACCAGCTGTAGGTTGACGAAAAATCTAGAAAAGTCATCACTAAAATCAGCAGGAAATCCACGGACCTCAGCATTAAACAGGGTCGTCAAGTGGTCAGATTTATCCTAACCATGAGAAGGATTTATCTCGTACAATGGGGAGGCACCGTGCAAATTAGCTGGATAAGACTAATGAATCAGATCCCCAGAAAGGATAATCTCCTTAAAGATTAAAAATCAGCTTTTAAGCCTGATATTACTCAATCCTTGAGATTGACCTTAAAGATTGAGAATTACAAACTCATGGAATTCAATGATATCTAAACTCGAGCTTGAACGAGAAAATATTTTGATAAAAATACAAACCGATTTGCTTTCTGAAAACCCTATTTTCAATGCGTTCATTACCATTGAACGTAAAATCCTAGGAATTCACCTGGAATTCATTAGGTCACCTGAATTAAATCGGGTGTCAACCGTAAGAACGGTGGTTGCATAGCATGGTCAAAAACAGGACTTTGTGCCAGACCGACAAATTATAAGGGTGAGCTTTACTATTGCTCCTACCAAGGATAGTAATTGCGTCCGACACGTTATAGACCATAATCAAAAGCATGTCACGGGACATTACCTTAACAGTTGCTTGTTCAACGCTTTCCTTTACAACCGGACGGTAGTTTGCCAAAAGGTAATATACGGAACAAGTAAACTGGACGTGTTGCTTTCCAAATACAAGGTTAGCAAGTGGGTGACACAAAACCGCAAGTTTTGAGCTAAAATTTTCAAATCTGAAACCCACCAAACCCACAAAAATATTTTGCAAACACCGGTAAAGGGTTATTCCGGAAAACTTATCTAGGGTAAAAACTAGATTTAATTTTCAAAAGATCAAATGTTTTCATAAAGATCCAATTTCCTTAATGGATCTAAATTTTTATAGTCATGTGGGACTGTAAACCATATCGTTACTACCATTGTTTATACCGCCGTATAGAAATCACTGATGTACAAAGTGTGAAGAATAAAGAAGTGATTCTAGTATTTCAAGACAATATTGCTTGAGGACAAGCAACGCTCAAGTGTGGGAATATTTGATAATGCTAAAAACGAACATATATTTCATAGCATTATTCCTCAAGAAAGACAAGCTTTTAGTTGCAATTGTTCTATTTACAAGTGATATTCGTTTAAATAATAAAAGGTGAAGACAAAAGACAGATTCGACGATTTGAAGACGCAAACGACCAAAAAGCTCAAAAGAACAAAAGACAATCAAAAAGGTTCCAATTATTGATAAGAAACGTCTCGAAATCACAAGAGTACAAGTTTCAAAACGCAAAGTACAAGATATTAAATTGTACGCGAGGACGTTCGAAAAACCAGAACCGGGACCAGAGTCAACTCTTAACGCTCGACGCAACGGACTAAAAATTACAAGTTAACTATATATATAAATATAATATAATATATAATTAATTATATTAATTATATATATTTTATATATATATATTTAAAACCGTCGGCAGCAGGAAACTCCAAGGGTGTAAACTGAAAATACCTCTCCGCGACTCGCGGAGTTTGAAGGCTATTTGGCCGCGAGTCGCGGAGCCCCAAAAATCATTCCTGGCTATAAATCAACCCGAATTCTGATCAAAAATATATCATATTTTTTCTCTCTCTCAATATATACGAGTAATATATATTTATATTTATAATTTATATTTTAATTTTAATTATAATTCTAATAATAAGGGTATGTTAGCGAATGTTGTAAGGGTGTAAGTCGAAATTCTGTCCGTGTAACGCTACGCTATTTTTAATCATTGTAAGTTATGTTCAACCTTTTTATATTAATGTCTCGTAGCTAAGTTATTATTATGCTTATTTAAAACGAAGTAATCATGATGTTGGGCTAATTACTGAAATTGGGTAATTGGGCTTTGTACCATAATTGGGGTTTGGACAAAAGAACGACACTTGTGGAAACTAGGCTATGGGCTATTAATGGGCTTTATATTTGTTTAACTAAATGAAAGTTTGTTAATGTTAATATAAAGATTTACAATTGGGCGTCTCTATAAATTACCATATACACTCGATCGGACACGATGGGCGGGGTATTTATATGTACGAATAATCGTTCATTTAACCGGACACGGGAATGGATTAATAGCCACTAGAATAATCAAAACAGGGGTGAAATTACATTCAAGGGTAATTGGTGTAATTGTTAACAAAGTAGTAAAACCTTGGTTTACACGCAGTCGATAACCTGGTGTATTCATTAAACAAAGTATTAAAACCTTGTTACAATTCGAATCCCCAATTAGTTGGAATATTTATCTTCGGGTATAATAATAATTTGACAAGGACACTTGCAATTTATATTTATGACTGATGGACTGTTATGGACAAAAACCAGACGGACATATTGAATAATCCAGGACAAAGGACAATTAACCCATGGGCATAAAACTAAAATCAACACGTCAAACATCATGATTACGGAAGTTTAAATAAGCATAATTCTTTTATTTCATATTTAATTTCCTTTATTTTATATTTAATTGCACTTCTAATTATCGCACTTTTATTTATTGTTATTTTATCGCACTTTTAATTATCGTACTTTTAATTATCGCAATTTAATTTTATCGCATTTTTATTATTCGCAATTTCATTATCGTTATTTACTTTACGCTTTAATTTAAAGTCTTGTATTTATTTTATATTTTACATTAGGTTTTAACTGCGACTAAAGTTTTAAAATCGACAAACCGGTCATTAAACGGTAAAAACCCCCCTTTATAATAATAATATTACCTATATATATATTTGTATTTTTATAAAAGTTAACTAATATAGCGTTGAGCTTTGTTTAAAGATTTCCCTGTGGAACGAACCGGACTTACTAAAAACTACACTACTGTACGATTAGGTACACTGCCTATAAGTGTTGTAGCAAGGTTTAAGTATATCCATTCTATAAATAAATAAATATCTTGTGTAAAATTGTATCGTATTTAATAGTATTTCCTGCTAAAATTTAATAGTATTTTATACCCCTCTGCTCTGACATCAATATATACAATCAAAGAATTAACCAAGATTATAATATTTTATTATACTACTGATAACATGTCCAAATATATATATAGGATATAGGAAAAGTTAACAAGGATATGGTTAATATAGTTTTTATAATATAAATTTCGTCCATACAACGTTAATTTTAGCAGATTTTGTTTTGCTCGTCAAATATTCATTACAACTCCGTTTAAAGTGAATCAAATTGCTATGGATTCCTTAAGAAGTAAATTTTACAAAACCAATTCTAAAAGTTCATCCCAAGTAGTAATTTTTAGAGCTTTACCCTCTTTTTGTGTCGTTGGACAGATTTGGAAAAATAACAGCATCCACCCAATATATGATTTTTGATAAAATACTTTCACTTTGTCTAAAATCATGAAAAAAATAATGGAAGTCTTATTTACATATATTAACATATTTTCAAAGTCTTAGCCTCGAACTCAAAGTCTAAGATAGGTTTTTAATTCCCAACCCAAAACAGCCCGCTTTTTACGGAATGGAGATTAAAGGATATATGTTAAGTTTCAAGGTGTTCTTCATATGTACAACTTATTAATTCTTATATTAACTTAATATAACATCATAATACATATAAATAAGTGTTATTAGAGTTATGTTAGAAAGATTAGATTAGTTTTTCAAACAAGCTTGGTGTTCACCAAAACAAGTTCTAGTTTTTACAAGTTTTATAAGTATAATAAGATAGCAACTATACAAGGAATTGAACAGGGATTTTGAGAAGTATTTTACCTTGATTATGAAGGGGAAAGTTGCTGAGATTAAAGTATGATATGAGAGCATTCAATTGTGTGTTTTTAGTTTAAGAAAATGTGAAATAAAAATGAGTTAAAATGGTCCTTATTTATAAGCTTATAATTTTGGATTTTAGTGAAAATATCTAAGATAAGTTAAATTATATTAAGTCATCCATGACATATTAAATTGATTAGGTCATGGATGATATATTACACAAATAATTTCAGATTTCTATTGGTATATACCAATAGTAAATACTTCTAGAAGCTGTGTATAATACGGGTAAAAAATACCGTATGAATGCGAGTAGAATTCTTGAGGAAATTGAACGAAAATACGAGTATAGCTATCTTTTATATGTATTGGTATATTATAAATTGTATTCAATACTTGTAAGGATGTATTTACACTCGTAATACATTATATGTAAATACATTTTAACATAAGTTAATTACGTCGTTTAAATAGTAACATATATATTGTTTGAAAACTCTTTAAATTAGTAGTATGAAAATATATATATAATACTTTGTTAATATACTTAATGAGATATTTAATTATCATATTTTCAAGTTAAATATATATAAATCCATATATATACACAATAATTAAACAATTAAATCATGTTATGACGTTCGTGAATCGTCGGAATAAAAGGGTGACCAAAAGCTTGTGTAAAACTCTTTCCGGAGGTTCAAGATTTATTAAAATTCATTGCTTATCAAGTCGGAATTATATAAAGATAAAGTTTAAATTTGGTCAGAAATTTTTGGGTCGTGACAACAACCATTAGAGTACTTAACACGTCGTACACTAACCCCACGGGTGGCATCTTAACACATCGATGCTTCACCCCGGGTGGCGTCTTAACACATCAACACTTCACCCGTGATTGTTCTTGGAATGGCATCTTAACACATCGATACTTCACTCCGAGTGGTGTCTTAACACGTCGACACTTCACTCTTCATATTGCCTGGGGTGGCATCTTAACACGTCGATACTTCACCCCGGATGGCGTCTTAACACGTCGACACTTCATCCGTTACTTTCTTGGAGTGGCATCTTAGCACATCGATACTTCACTCCGGGTGGCGTCTTAACACATCGACACTTCACCTCAGGTGGCGTCTTAACACATCGACAATTCACCAGTCATATTATTTTGAGTGGTGTCTTAGCACATCGACACTTCACTCATTACGTCAAACGTGGTGTCTTAGCACATCGACACTTCACATCTCACGCTAGAAAAATAAATACATTATATACATACATGCATAATTATTCCACTCACCTTGAAATGCCCGCACAAGTCATGTATGTAAATCGCCTCCAAACGCAACCGAGCAAACCTTTACCTATAATACGCATATAGGTATACAAACAATCAACATACATTCTCTACGAGAGAATTTGACTCCAACACCCTTAACCAAGGGTTTATACCGACCTCCACAAATCGCCCATTTAGACACCTAAAGGGGACTTCACCAATTACCACTACGGGTGGTAATCTCGACCCATCAAACAAGTACAATTTAACCTAAATTATACTTGGCACCATTTATACCAACCTAGGTCTTAACACGAAATTACTACCTAGGTAGTAATCATTTCAAACGCCATTTAACACTTAACAAAAGTGCTTATCATCCAATTAATCCAAAATTAGTGTCATTACCAAATTAGACCCAATTCAATTCACCCATTTGACATAAGTCCCGAAAACATCCTTAATCACTAACGGCTAGTGATTAACTTTCCAAAACACCATTTAATGCATGAACCAAGCATTTACATACTTGATTCTTCAAATCTTGACTCAAAACTTAGTTTGACACCAAATCAAGGTTAACACTCATTTTGTCATACAAACATGTTCTTATGAACATCTAAACACTAACACACTTACAAGCTAGTGATTTAACACCCAAACCATGAACAAATTCGTCCTCAAACCCTAAACCCACAATAATCGGGTTCACTTACACAATACATATAGCAAAACCCCCAAATTCATGAGAAATGGGGTTTAGAACCCTAACAAGCTCAAACCCTAACAAGAACAAGAAGCTTAACAATTAAATCCGGAGTTAGAGCTTACCAACACTACCAAAACGTAGCCAAGAACGAGATGAACAACTTTAACACTCGAGCTTTTGATCGATTCAAGCTTCTTCTTCTCCAAAACCCCAAATCTCTCTCTAGAACTCTCTCTCTCTCTCTCTCTCTAAGATTGATGAGAGTGTTTGTGGATGTGAAAGTGATCCAAAATTGAATCTAAAACTGCTAATATGGCCACAGATCCGTTCTTAAGTGAAAAGATCAAAAAGCCCTTCATTTATCTCAAAATAGAAAAAGGCAGAAAACTGTTCCAGGTGAGGTGCGCGGCGCGCACCCTTGACCTTGCGCGGCGCGCACAGAGGTCAGAACAGCCTACCAGTTTTTAAACTTATTCCACGCTTCACACACTTAATGTACACCATAAATACACGACGTACAATAAATATTTGGGTCTTACATTAGTTTAGTTTGATGACAGATTATCATTTATTAAAGTTCTTCATTTTTTTAATATAAAGTACTGTATTACATGACTGTCAATTGACAAATTCTCCTCTAACTGCAATTTTTGGAAAAATATGATTCTGATTGAACAAGAATTCACAATGAGCATCTTTTCTAAATAATTGTAAAAAGATATTATACTCCGCATATACTACTCCGTATTTTTTATGACTATTTGACCTAAATTTTAATTTTAGTTGGATCAATGAAAGTATTTCATCATGATGAATGCCCACAGGGGAGTTGTACGCAGTAGGGGAGTTGTACGCAATGTAATACTCCAGTAATTAATAGAAATGTAAGTTCGATATGAAACATAAATACATAATGGTCATAATGAGCAGTCAGACTATAGGAGTGATACATCATATCCCATCTTCCATGTTACTTGCATATGACACGAGACCTCATACATAACGTTTACTCCTATGCAATTTTTTATTTTGATTTTAATCTTTGTAACAGTATGTAATGCTTTACCTTTATATCCTTTCGAAATATATATTTCATATTTCTTAGATTAAAATGTTAAACATTCTGTCTTTTTAGCAGCAACAATCATATTAAAACTCTAGCAAGAAGTAAAGAAAAACGAAAAAAAGTACAAAAGATTCAAATAACTGGTTGTTCTAGTTAGGAGCAACTTTAAACATCTAGATTACAAAGGTTTAATTTCTAAGATTAAAATGTTAAACATGTTACAGCTTATATGCATATCATATTACTGGTCTATACTAATGACAATGACAATTACATTTATTGATAGAGGTTTTTTCTGCTCATGTTATTCAAACAGGATCAGTATTTTTCACTCACACGTATACAACAAAGTAAAAAATCCGTGAAGTCACGGGTAGATTAAATAATTCAAGTTTGAACATAATATCATCGAAAATACTTACCAAACCATTGAGAAACATAACAAAACCATTGAAGCTTATAAAATGCATATAGCAAATAATTACAATGAAAGCGTACCACAAATATTTTGTCCAAAACATATGTATTCAAAATAATCAAAGATAAACAACAAACATATTTAACATAAAAAATGAAGTACATTCACTCTGCCACCACAATCTTCTAATTTTCACCAAAATTACTATTTTTCTTGTCATAAAAGCATACATTACAACATTTTATTGAGACATGTATCTCACATACATATACATATGTAACATATTTAATCCCATAAAGAGAATCTATATTTAGATAACAATAAACTAATAATTATAATTATAATTATAATAATATATAATAATAATAATAATAATAATAATAATAATAATAATAAAGTTTGCTTAAGAATTAATATTTATATTTTTAATAATAATCATTAGTAATAACAAATGATTCTAGAATTTTTAAAAAAAATTCAAATACAATTATTATATGAAGATTGTACAATATACTTCAAAGTTTGTACATGTATTTATGATTTGTGTTGGTACGATTTTTCGTATAACTGGTGTAAGGTACAAGTACAGAACAATATCCACCTAGCGTAGAGTGATGATATGTTGATTGATGTTTGCCCTCGAAAAATAATCCCTGCAGACCCGGAACACGGTTGTGAGATCCGTGGGGTGGCCTTAATCAATCTAAGGATCAATCTATAATTGATCCGTGTAGCGCTCTGCTGCTAAGCGGTTAATGTGCTTTTAGAGTGAGAAAGAACTGTGTGAGAGAGAGAGTGTGTACTTCTCTCTGACTGAAGTTCAGATCTGAAATGTGGTAATCCAGGGGGTCTATTTATAGGCGTAGAATGTCTAAAATTCTCGGGAACACGTGTCAAACGCGGATTAATTCAATTATGCGATATATCTGGAAGGTCGGTGGCGTGTGCTGACGTGGCTGCGTGTCGCTCACGCGCTTAGTAAACGGACTTAAGCATTGAAGCTGCTTGCAGGGCTTACGCATGACGCTGGGCGGCCTACTCTCCGCTGGACGACAAATGTTAAAAACCGCCAAATATTGCCATCTTTTATGCTGTTTGATCCATTCTTCTGTATAAAAAATGATGTTTTTATGCGTGTATCTCCTAGAATACACCATTAATTTGTTTTGTAAAATATTGTACATTTTGTTTTAAACATTGTATATAATATATGATTGTTGGACCGTTTTTTCATAAGTTTATACATAATGCTTCAAATATTGTACATATGTGCATGAGAGTATTTTTACCATTAGGTTGTACATAATGTTTCAAATATTATACATATGGGTCATGAGAGTGTTTTACCATTAGATTATACATAATACTTCAAATATTGTACATATGATTATGATGATGTTTTATCATAAGATTTTACATAATGTTTCCATTATTGTACAATTAATGTGTCAATATTTTTATTAAAGTGAAGACAATATTTTTGAAACAAATTATTATTACTATATACACTAAATATGTACACCACCCTCCAATGATTTTCCGCCACATACCCCAAAAACTACTGTAGCACTGTAGCAATTCACTGTAGTTTTTTTTTTTTTTTTTTTTTTGAACCACATACCCCAAAAACTACTGTAGCACTGTAGCAATTCACTGTAGTTTTTTTTTTTTTTTGGAAATAATATATACATGTATAATACTTAAAAAAAATCACGGGTTACATATATAGATATATATATTATATGAGACTTATAATGTTAACTTATTTTTTTTTTTAACTTTTTATTTAAAGATTTGTAATATGATTACAACTACAACAACATGATGTAATTATTTAGTTTTTTTATTTCTAAAAAATATTAATCATCTAAATAAATATGGATATACTAAATTGTACAATTTTTAAAAAGCATTATATAATACCAAAAATATTAATTATTTAAATATATATGGATATACTAAATTGTACGATTTTCAAAAAACATTATATAATATCAAAAAACGATTAACTTAAAGTTCAATAAGAAAAAGTTTTAAAAATGAAAATATGATGATTTTTTATTTATATATAAACAACTAGACCAAATGAAGATAGTGAAATAGGTTCTGCTACTTGAAAATATTTATTATTGTATATGTTTATTATAATAATTTTATATTCACTTATCGCTTTGCTACAATAATTACACGATTCCGCCGCACCGCACGGAATTCCTTACTAGTTAAAATAATAAAGTAGAGAATTATTTTGAAAAAAGTAAATAAGTTATTAAAACATGCCAATATTTTGGATGGTTAGTTCTTTACCCAATATGTATTCATGTTTTATTCTATAACAAGGCTTCATATTACTACCATTTATTGTTTGCAACTACACGTATTAGTGCATAATTCCATGTTCTAAAAATATTTACTTTCTTCACATATGTAATCTTGTAACAAAATAAGTATTTTTGGAGAATCTTTTTCTTAATGAAAAACTTCTATATGAGCGAGCACATTAATTCTTCTATAATAAATAAATAATAAATCTCGGACATCATGAACTCATACATCACCAAAAGAACAAAAAGACTCGAAACTAGACAAAATGAGAACAAACTGTAACTACATAAAACCAACCATCTTTTAAAAACACAAGTAATAAGTAATTGTTTGGTAATTTACATATTACTCTCCTTTATAAAATAACTCCACTCCGTACACTATATCATAGAAAATGACACCACACTGTAAATCAGTTTATATCTATTGTCACTACATATACAGTACGCATATTTTTTCATTTCTCTCCATTGTTTCTTCTAGCCACCATGTCTACTAACATACGCTCCCACCATCCCTAAACTCATTCCCCCATGTCAACGGCTATTTTCTTCTTCCTCACCCTACTCACCACCATACTACCACCACCCTCCGCCACCGCAACAACCTCCGAGACACAATCCCTAATTTCCTTCAAACAAAGCCTCCGCGATCCACTCGGCGCGCTCGACACCTGGAACACGTCAACTCCTGCCGCACCATGCGATTGGCGTGGCGTGACGTGTTACAACGGCCGAGTTAGAGAACTCTCTTTATCTCGGCTCGCATTATCCGGCCAACTAACTGGCCGGATATCCGAGATGACTCAGCTCCGTAAGCTAAGTTTGCATAGTAATAACTTTAACGGAATTATTCCGTTAACGTTATCACAGTGCACGCTTTTACGAGCTGTTTATTTGCAAAATAACTACTTTTCAGGTGTTATTCCGCCATCATTAGGAAACTTAACAAGTTTACTGATACTCAACTTTGCTCATAATCTTCTTTCTGGCTCGATTCCAGATAATTTACCGCCTAATATTCGAAACCTCGATTTATCGGATAATGCATTATCCGGAAACATACCGATGAATCTCACGGTTATGCATCAAATTCAGGTAATTAATTTTTCGTTTAATTCATTATCAGGTCAAATTCCACCTGTTATAGGCGATTTTCAGAGCTTACAGTATCTTTTACTAGACTCGAATGAGTTGTACGGTACAATACCGTCAGCAATCGGTAACTGTTCCGCGCTGATTCATTTCAGCGCGGATAATAACCGGCTATCGGGACTAATTCCGGCGAGTCTCGGCGAGATTTCACATCTTGAAGTAGTATCTGTTTCTGGTAACGATTTAACAGGTTCTATCCCTAATTCGTTGTTATTGAACGACAATTCTTCGATTAGAATAATCAATTTTGGAGTTAATTCGCTCACGGGATTCGGAAACATTATAAATGCACAAAATACGACAACGTTTTCAAGGTCAATTGAAGTATTAAACGTGCACGAGAATCACGTGAATGAAACGTTTCCAGTTTGGGTGACGAATTTACGCACGCTCAGATCGTTGGATTTATCTGGTAATTCGTTTTTTGGGAGGTTGCCAGGTGAAATTGGTAATTTGGTAGATTTGGTTGAACTTAAAGTGGCTAATAATTTATTATTTGGTGATGTTCCAACTGAAATTGGAAAATGTACTTTGTTAAATGTGGTTGATCTTGAAGGTAATAAGCTATCAGGTACAATTCCTGATGTTTTGGGGGAGTTAGTGAAGTTAAAGTATGTTTCATTGGGAAGAAATCAATTAAATGGAAATGTACCTTTGACTATTGTTAATTTGCTAGGGCTCGAAACGTTGAATTTGGGGGAGAATAAGTTAACTGGAGTTTTGCCTGGTGAATTAACAAGGCTTAGCAACTTAACTTCGTTGAATTTGAGCTATAACAATTTTTCTGGCGAGTTTCCGAATTTTTTTGGGGGTTTTAAGGGTTTAACGGAGTTAAACGTGAGTGGTGGTCAGTTTTCCGGTGAATTTCCGGCTTCTATTGTGAATTTACGAAGTTTAAGTACTCTTGATTTGAGTAAGCAGAGGTTTTCGGGCGAGTTACCAGTTGAGTTATTCGGGTTACCGAATTTAAGAGTTGTTTGTTTAGAAGAAAATGAATTTTTCGGTGATGTTCCTGAAGGTTTTAGTAGTTTGTCAAGCTTGGAGCATTTAAATCTATCATCGAATTTGTTTTCGGGTGATATTCCTAAGGAGTACGGGTACCTTTCGTCACTCGTTGTGCTTTCTGTTTCGAATAACAGAATAACTGATTCTATTCCGGCTGCATTGGGGAATTTATCGAGTCTTGAAGTTCTTGAACTCGATCGAAATGAGTTGACCGGGTCAATTCCGGTGACTATATCAGAATTATATAATTTGAAACGACTTGATCTAAGTCATAACAGATTAACAGGCGAAATCCCAGAAAGTATTTCGAATTGTTTGTCGCTTGATTCGTTGTTATTGGATTCGAATAATCTTTCCGGGAGTATACCAGAATCAATCTCGAAGTTGTCAAATTTAACGGAATTGGATCTCTCTTCGAATATTTTGACTGGCAAAATACCGGGAAGTCTTACTATGATTACTGATTTGAAGCATTTGAACCTTTCGAGGAACGATCTTGAAGGTGAGATCCCGAAAATGTTAGCTTCTCGATTTACAGATTCATCGGCGTTCGGAATGAATACACATTTATGTGGGAAGCCATTGAGAAAAAAATGTAGGAAAAAGGTGCCGAAAAAACTAATACTTGTGATTTGTTTAGCGGCTGGTGGCGGTTTGTTGTTGTTAATTTTATGTTGCGGGTACGTTTGTTTGCTTCTACGATGGCGGAAAAAGTTGTCGAGAATGGGAAAAGCGGGTGGCGTAAAGAAACCGAGCCCGGGCCGTGGAAGTTCGGGTCGGGACGGTAGTAGTGGAGGGGAAAACGGGCCTCCGAAAGTGGTGCTTTTCAAAAACAAGATCACTTATTCGGATGCACTCGATGCAACGAGACAATTTGATGAAGAAAATGTATTGAGTCGGGGTACATTCGGGCTTCTTTTCAAAGCCTCGTTTAGTGACGGGACAGTACTTTCCATCCGTCGACTTCCTGATACTTCGGTTCCCGAATCGACTTTTAAAAAAGAAGCTGAGTCGCTCGGGAAAGTCAAACATCGGAATTTGACCGTTCTTCGTGGGTACTTTGCAAGCCGGTCTGATAATGTCCGGTTACTTGTTTACGACTACATGCCAAATGGAAACTTAGCTACTCTTCTTCAAGAGGCATCACATCAAGATGGGCATGTTTTGAATTGGCCAATGAGGCATTTGATCGCGTTAGGAATCGCACGTGGGCTTGCGTTTGTACATTCGATCCCGATGGTTCATGGAGACATTAAGCCACACAACATACTATTTGATGCTGACTTTGAAGCTCATATATCTGATTTTGGTCTCAACAAGTTAACTGCACCTGTACAAGTGGAAGCATCGACATCCTCGACCACAAGCCCGATTGGAACGGTTGGGTATGTTGCGCCCGAGGCCACGTTAACTGGCGAAATGACAAAAGAAGCCGATGTGTATAGTTATGGAGTTGTGTTGTTAGAGATTTTAACCGGGAGAAACCCGGTTATGTTTAATCATGATGAAGATATCGTTAAGTGGGTTAAGAGGCAGTTACAACAAGGCCAAATTTCGGAACTTTTGGAACCGGGTTTGCTTGAACTTGACCCGGAATCATCCGAGTGGGAAGAGTTTTTGTTAGGACTAAAAGTCGGGTTACTTTGCACTACATCCGACCCGACTGATAGACCTGCAATGTTGGATGTGGTGTTCATGCTTGAAGGATGTCGGGTCGGGCCAGACTTACCATCATCAGCTGACCCGACGTCAATTCCTTCTCCTATTTAATTAGTTGTATGTAATCTTCTTATTGGTGGAATTGAACTAAAATTGAGTTGATTATTTGTACTTTGCAATGAATAATTTGTTCCTGTTTTTTAGCCGATTAGGCGGAGTCAAAGAGAATAAAGAAAAAGTAAAAAGAAAAATATAACTTTTCTAATGAGGAATTGCCGCCAATAAAAGATATTTTTTTTATTTTAATAAATTAAGAAAATGTGAATTGATAAATGAAAGTAGCCGTTAATGTGCATGTGTAAGAAGGTATGACCAGCTTTTATTATTTTTGGGAAAATAGCGAGAAAGGGCGCTTGGTTTCGTGAATTTGTCGGGGCCCTTTTATCTTTTTTTTTGGGCACTGTGGGTCCACGTGGCATTGTCCACGTCGGATTTCTTGGAGAGAATCTGGTTACTTGATACAGTGTGGAGCCCACCACATACAATTGAAAATGTTTTAATCAATAGAAACTATTCCAAGTTGATACAGGTCACAGATTAACATGTATATAGTACGGAGTAGTTTATTTTAATATACTTGTAGTCGAATTCAGATACGGATTAAAGCTTACAATACAATGATTAAAAACAAATACATGTCCTTTTAATAATTCGTGTTTTGAATTTGAATGAAGTTGTAAGGTTTTCCCTGTTCGGGTTACCCGGGAAGGGTGAGTAATCCGACCCCATACTCTAGTGTACGCAGCCCATCAGGAATACTCCCTGGCTGTTTTCAACCCTTCCCTGGCCACCCCAAGAATTGAACCTGAGACCTCTTGCAAGGATCTCAGGGCCCCAACCACTTGGGCTACCTTGGGATGGTTTTGAATTTGAATGTTTTAGTTAAATTTTCAGTCTCCATGTAAAACTATGAAATTAGGAGTTTAACTTCTGATTATAATTTCAAGTTTAAAAATACAATTAGTTCTATTCCTTACATTAATTATATCCATCAATCTGCTTAAAAGTATTTATCAGGGAGTACATGCGTTTTGACAACTTTCTACAGATTTAAAGGATCTAATATAAGTTCATTAAAATGTTATTGAACCTAAAAAAGTAGTTGAAAAATGAAAACAAAGACAACACCAATCGTTCCGGACTGCTATTCTTTACTGTCATTTTTGCTACTGCCTTTCGTGCCTAAGGTGGATGATATCAGCTTCTTAGTATATTAAGACACTGATCACTAGACTACGTTAGCATAAATTGAGTAATACTTAATGATCCCTCGTAGAAAAACTCACAAAGAATTATTATAAACATACCGTCCTTTCACGCACCTATGATCTATACAAGTAAATGACTCAATTTATTACGATGTTTAACAAGCTGTGACTAGCTAGGATGTTTGTACAACTAACAAAGTATGATACTCCGTGTTATATACATTCAAATATTCAATACTCACCAGTTTACTGTTCCACCTGTGCACAGCACATGCACTGCTGACTGCTGGGCCTCAAGTTACTGTTCTAGCAGCAGCTCATTTTCATCTGTATGCATGGAATCTATCGACTATACTGTAATTTGGAATTACCCTATATGTTAATTTTGAACTAGCTACTTGCATTAATGCAACTTAAGCTACGAATATATGAGCCTCTAATCACACTTCATTAACTATGAGATAATAGTCAACCATTACATTCAATATACAATGTATAATACTAGACGGATTAGATGTACTTAATCGAGTAAAGGACTTCTATAAACAATCTAAAGATGTTTTAGGCTGCAGCATAACTACGATATTTTGGATGACACACAAAGACAATCCCTTTTTTGCCCTATTTACCTCTATGTTCAGTCTGAAAGTGTATCGCTTTTAGATGTGAAGATGCAATGTCAAAGTTTCATCCCGATCACGCTTATCAAGGATCGGGTATAATGATTTTGTAATAAAACAGTTTCCTTTACCAATTAAAACTAGTTAACAAACATCCTAAGGGCCAAAAAGACAATTACCCCTGACAATAAAATAATAAGGTGAGCAGTTGAAGCCTGTACTTTATATTGCAAAAAAGTTTCAAATGAATAGTGTCAATTTTTTTTTTTTATCTTTGTTTTCTAATTGAATATATGTATAATATAAAATACTTATAATTGTAATATAATTATATATAAAAACGAATTTAGTACTGTATATGATAAGAAAATTGAATTCACAACCATAACATAAAGGAACTTACCAATAACTGGAATAAATCTGCAAGATAATTCGGTAAAACAATCCAAGAACATTCTTCACTTAACAAACATATAGCATAAATAATAAATAATACCGTAAAAGAGAAGAAATTTATTATAACTGGAAGCAAGAAATTGGGTCTACTACCTAACCTACTATAGGTGCATAACCATGGGCTGTTGGCCCAGGCTACGGCATCATAACCACCAAAGAATCAATAATGGCTGCAGCTCAACCAACAACAAGACAGCCACATAGAAGATACTAATCATACGCTTAATTAATCACAAAGATGCACCACTTCAAGCACAAAGACTGTTCTTCTAGTCTGCTCTGGATTGACCAGCTCGAGAAGAAAGGATGATGCCAACAATAAGACCATATAGAGCCAGAGCTTCAGCGAAAATGAGAATCAGGATCATTCCAACGAATAGTTTGGGTTGTTGCGCATTGGCTCTGAAACACAAATTAGAATAAATATTTCATGTTTAGAAGAAATCACACATTAAATGGGTCGAGCAGACTAATGAATCACATTTGTTCAGATTTGATTGTATGCAACACATTATTTTTGTAGCTAAGCAATAAAAAGGTAAAAGGTTTTCTCTATTCGGGCTACCTTGGAGGGTGAGTAATCCGACCCCACACTCTAATGTACGCAGCCCAGCAGGATTACTCCCCGGCTGTTTCCAACCCTTCCCTGGCCACCACCAAATATTCGTCCTAAACAGGATTCGAACCTGAGACCTCTTGCAAGGAACTCAGGGCGCGAACCACTAGGCTACTTTGCGATGGTTATTGATAGCTAAGCAACATAATTTGATATTTCATGGATATTGCCATTGTTGGATACATATCCAAGTGGTTGGGGCCATGAGTTCCTTGCAAGAGGTATCAGGTTCGAATCCTGTTTAGGACGAATATTTAGTGGTGACCAGGGATGGGTTGGAAACAGACAGGGAGTAATCCTGCTGGGCTGCGTAAACCAGGGTATGGGGTCAGATTACTCGCCCTCCCGGGTAGCCCGAACAAGGAAAACCTTCTACCTTTAACCTATTTTCTACCTTTTATTGCCATTATTGGATACCAGCATAAATACCATTTTTGTTTAATTTAATATATAGTAATATAGTAATAGTATCAATTAAAGCTTTAATTAACACAGGACTATATCATATTCTGCTTACTCTCTTTAACAAGTATCTATTTGGAAAACATTTTTGTAAGCTAAACTAAACATGGAAGTCTTTTGTCTCTATAAGAAAATAGTAATTCTCTATTCAACACGCTAGTACTATTAACTGACTCGGTATTGTCTCTTATGGTATGAGCACCAAGCATAATCTAAAATCTCATCGTCTAAAACCTTAAGAGGTGTAATCTTCAAATGTGAATGTGCATAAAGTACAGAAGATTTACTGTAACTCTTCATGTTATGTAGTTTTTCAAATCAAAAGCCACGATGCACAAGTAAATCATTCGACGACAACCCAGACCAAATCTTGTAACTTAAATCCAATGGCAAGGCTTATGTGATTAAGGGTCCACTACTATAACTGACAGCAGAGTACATCATGATATACAGCATCAGTTTCCATTTCAACTAGTTAAAACGAGAATAAAAACAAGAATTACAGCGACTATTATCCCAGTGAAACATAAATACAGTCATCAATTTATAACGAGTGTTGTAAATCTCCTTATCTACCCCGAGATCTCGTTTCTTGAAGGCAAAAGAGACGAGATGTCGACTCCCGAGATTTTTCAGTCAACGGGGTCAAACTTGGTCAAAGCCTCGATTTCTCGGATTTTCAAGCTCATTTATAGAGTTTTGTCACAAATCTTGCAATTTCTCGAATTTTCTCGCTCATTTCTCGGATTTTTTTTGTAAAATATCTTACAAATGTATATAAATATACATATATTTATTTATTTAAAAATATTTACAGTAGAAAAATCAAAAAGTCAATGTAAGTCAACGTCCGAGATCTCCCCGAGATGCCGAGATCTCTCCAAAAATGTTCAAACGAGATCTCCCGGAGATCCGAGTTCTCCAACCTTGTTTATAACCCTTTTCTTTTAGGCTGAAGTTATTAATTACTGTTTTCTCTTGAACAGCATACCTTAACAGGTAGAATTTGTGACAGGTCACTACTTAATTGCATTTAGCAGTTATAGATACTCCAGAATAATTATCTATAAACTCAAATGCAACAGGACGGTTGTAAACATATCTCGAGATATATCAAGATCAAAAGAATTTACCTGACACCTGCATCACCAACAATTCCAATAGCCATACCAGCAGAAAGACCAGCAAGACCACAAGCAATACCAGAAGACAGATGAGCGTATCCATCAAACAAATAATACGATTTCGCCTTAGGGTTGATACCAGTACTGATGATAACAGCAATAATCAATCCATAAATACCTAACACACCAGCCATAACCACCGGCACAATCGACTTCATCACCAATTCCGGTCTCATTACTCCCATTGACGCAACTCCTACACCACTCTTAGCCGTACCATACGCCGCTCCCATACCTCAATAACACAAACAATATATATAACACATAAAACACATATCGAATCATAAATCGTGTTTATCCGTAACATATGCTTTCAAATCTATTTCAATTATGCAAAATTAACTAATTATTTTACATCAAATAACAGAAATCTAAAATCTAAAATCTAAAATACATGTATTGAATAACCGTAGATCGTGTTTAGGTAAAGTTAGGGTTTGCAAATATAATTATGTCATGACGGATGATGCATTAGCTAATTATCTAGTATCAAAATGACTGTAATCTAACACAATAGATCGATGTAGATACTGATTACTGAATCTATATGAATTTTAAATCGATCAATTTAGATAACTTACAGGAGAAAACTAGGGCTGCTGCGGCACCGAGAAATCCAAAGAACGGTGCCGTTTCATCGCCGGAGAATGTTGAAGACATGATGATTGTTGATATCAAGAAAACTTTGATCTGATCGGATCTGACTGATTATTTCCAGATATTCAAAGTCTTTGATCGATTGTGTTTATACAAAGTTGTACGGGATTTGTTTGTGATAAATATATCACGTGGCTCCCGTGGCTCATGAGTTATTATTGGGTAGATGTTAAAATGGTCCCTATACTAATCTTTTTTTACCATTGGTCCCTCCGCTTGTAGTTTCTAATTTCTATTTTAAAAGGATGTTTTTATTTTATTTATTCAACGAAAAAACGGATACACTTTAGGGTCATCGGAAAGATGAAACCTCCTATATGTAACATCCCGCGTTTTTCTGTTAAAATTTATTTTTAACACTAACTTTTTTTTTTAATAATATCTTTCGTTATTTAAATTCGTAGTTTTCGTTAACTAACGTTCTTAATATTTCTGTTATTTAATTATAACATCTCTCGGTTACTTTAGCGTTTTTAAAATATTCGTTCGGTTAATTCACGCACCCGCTTTGAAACTTGAGGGACCGAAGCTGTCAAGTGGGCAAACTAGTTGACTAGGTCAACTAGTCAACCCACCATTCTCATCCATTCATTTCCATCCACCTTTCACGTCCTTTCTCCTCCTTTTCTCTCTAGTTGCAAGAACAACCATAACACCCAATTCATTCAATCATCATCTAAATCCGATCTAGGAGGCCAACATCAAAACAAATTACATATTCGTGATCCTCTCTTCATCCTCTACATTTTGGTACCAATTTCATCTCGTTTGGGTAACATTTCTAAAACTCTAGATTTCTCTAAATTCGTGTTTTTTGACTTGAAATGATGTTAGTTAGTGTCTATGGCTCATTGTGATGTCCTATGTAATTTGTATGCTCGATCTTGTTATTTGGTGTAACTAGCATGAACACTTGAAATGGGTTAGTTTAATCTTTGATTTTGATTGATTAAATGTTGTTAGATGTTAAACCCATTGTGTTAAAAGTGTTACTAGCAACGTTAGTTTCGTTTTGGTATGTTGGATGATATGAAAACCTTGCGTTAACATGATTATTGATTTTGTGATTCTTGATTAGGGTTTGATGAACTTGAAATGAACTTTTGATACTTTGGATGCCATGAAATGTTGTTAGTAAGTGTTTAGTTGTAATGCACATTTCATTACCTTCAAACGGCATATCATATGTGTGAATTGGATTCCCGAAACTTAAAATGCATTTGATGAACTTGAACTTTGAAAATAAACCTTTATTGATCAATTGACGAGTTTTCGGTTATTGTAATTGATGTTTTTGCTTGGTGAAAAGTAGTTAGTTGTATTCCTTGTCAAAATACCTTTCCAACGATATAAGATA
The DNA here is from genome assembly GCF_046630445.1 of Rutidosis leptorrhynchoides. Classification (NCBI taxonomy): domain Eukaryota; kingdom Viridiplantae; phylum Streptophyta; class Magnoliopsida; order Asterales; family Asteraceae; genus Rutidosis; species Rutidosis leptorrhynchoides. The sequence continues at coordinate 418,561,724 of NC_092334.1, forward strand.
CTTATTTTGGATGTTTACGGTTTAGGATTTATGGGTATTTGAAGTTGGATTCGTGCTTGAGTGTGAAAACTGCCAGAATTCTCTGCACATGTAATGGCGCGGCGCGCCATATACCCGCGCGGCGCGCCAAAGTGGTCTGTCCAATTTTGTCGATTTTTGAATAATGTTTTCTATGCTACACACCCCCGATCAACATGAAACTTGGACAACATGCTCATATATGATTTCTAAGCTCATGAAAATAGTTCGGGACCCGACCCGACCCCATTGACCTTTTTCGTTGACTTTGACCAAGTTTGACTTTTAGTCAAACTTAACAAAACACTTATGCAATCGCTCTAATCTTATTTTATATTTGATTCTTGCATGAAACTTGACAATTTGATTCACATGCTATATAATCGAGTCGTAACGAGCCATAGGACTAATTGAACACATTTCACCCGACCTTGTGTCGTAACCGGTAAATTGATACAACTTACTTGTTTAGGTCAAGGCTAAGCAACTTTCATGCACACGTTTACTTTGTGAAGTACTTTTATACTCGTGCACTCGAGGTGATATCATAGTCCCACTTTTTCAACAACTTTTATATTTTAAATCGTGGGCTGAGAAACATATACGTTACATACTTATATACATTTCATATGTATATATACCTTTCATACTTTTATACATCGAACACGAATACGAATACAAAGATACGGACGAGTTTGAACGAAAACCCTCAATTCAATTATCATTAATTACATCAGATGGTGTAAGCGAGACTATGTTGTGTGGATCCATACGGGTTTGACTAACCCTCATTCGGACGGTTCGCTACCGTTAAGCGAATGAAATATATTCTGGTACGGTGTATGTTCTAACACTTTTATGCTGAGGTAAATGATACGGTTAAGCCTTGATAATTGGGTGCTCGGTAAACAACAATACTTATGGAATTCAAACGATTCGGAAAATCGACTTATACTATAACTTGTGGTTCAACTTATTTTACTTACATACTCATTTACTAAACCTATGATTTCACCAACGTTTTCGTTGACAGATTCTCTATGTTTTCTCAGGTCCCTGAATGCTATATGATACATGCTTCCGCACTCTTTTTGATACTTGCTTGGATGTCGAGTATACATGCATATTTGGAGCCCTTGTCTTGCTTTTAAATTGTGTCGCATAGGTTTCAATTGTACGTTAAACATTGTAATGTAACTAGTCGTTGAACTACTTTTGTAAACTTGAAACGTCCTTTACATTTGAAATGAATGCGACATATTTTTGGTCAAACGTCATCTTAAGGACTTATGACCACGTAACGGGACCTAAGTAGACGGCGCCGTCAATGACGATTTTTTCGGGTCGCTACAGATGGTATCAGAGCGTTGGTTGTAGGGATTTAGAGTTCATTGGTGTCGACCCCGAGTCATAGGGTACATTAGTGAATCTAGACTACAACCGGCATATAGACTGAAGTAGGAACTACTTGACTATTTGTGCATTATACTCGAACTCTCCTATCATATCTAACTCTTATTCGATCTTGATATCACGTTGTTAAATTTGATTGACACGCCACCTTGACTTTATGAAGTAATGTTAAATGCACATGTGAATCAGGGTAATATAATTTCCGGGATTATATTACGGTGGTTCACATGGACGTTCCGACATTATGACATAAAGAATTTAAGGCGGGTTAAGGAAATTTTCTCTTTATCCTTATTCCATATCACGGTTGGTATTATTGAGAATACTAACCAACGATATTCTTGTGTCTTGAAGGAACAATGGCTCGTCGACGCGCTCCTCCCGAAACTCCCGAACAAGCTCTACAACGAATGATAGCCACCGCCGTGGATGCGGCCATGGCCGGTCACTCTTCCAACAACAATAACAATAACAACAATCACAACTACAACAACAATGGAGCTGGTAATTCAAACGAAGGGTGCTCCTATAAGAACTTCATGGGGTGCAAGCCTCACACTTTTGATGGAACCGGGGGACCGGTAGTGCTCACCCGATGGTTTGAGCAAACGAAAGCCGTCTTTAGCATAAGCGGTTGTCGGGACCAAGACAAGGTCAGATTTTCCACTCACACCTTCGCCGGTATCGCTCTCACATGGTGGAATACGTATGTACAATCGGTGGGTATCCACGAAGCCCACGCTCTCTCTTGGGTCGACTTAAGAGGAAAGATGATCACCGAATACTTCCCTCGCGAAGAGACCCGCAAGCTTGAACACGAGCTAAGAACTTTAAAAGCAGCCGGGAATGACCTAAAGGCCTATAATCAACGATTTTCTGAGCTAGCCTTGATGTGCCCAAATCTCGTGAGTACCGAGTCTCTAAGGGTTGAGCTGTACATGGATGGTCTTCCTAAGAGCATCAAACAAGGAGTAATGTCATCCAAACCCGCTAATCACCAAGAGGCTTTGAATATGGCCCGCCAATTGATCGAAATGGTGGACGAAATTGAGGTGTCGGCATATAAAGCCAAGGATAAGTCGGGTGGCAACAAAAGAAAATGGGAAGCCCCCGAATTGAGCAACTACAACAACAACCCCGCCAAGAAGCCTTTCACCTCCAACGACAAGAAAGGCTATGCCGGAAGTCTACCATCTTGCAACAAGTGCCACAAACATCATTATGGCGAATGTAGCAAACCATTTTGCAACAAATGCCGCAACCGTCATTATGGTGAATGTGGTAAGTTAACTTGCCACCGATGCCAAGGAAGTGGTCATACGGCCAACGATTGTAGGAGTGTCGCGCCCGTCGCCCAAAAGGCGCCCAATGCACACCCGACGGGCGTTTGTTTCGAATGTGGCCAACCGGGTCATTTTAATAATGCGTGCCCGGAGAAGAAGACAAACCCCAATACACGCGGCCGAGCTTTCAACATTAACACCGAGGAAGCCCGAGATGACAACTAGTCACGGGTACGTTTCTTCTCAACAACCCTTATATTTCATGTTTATTCAATTCGGGTACCGTTAGACGTTTTATAACCAAGGCCTTGACTCGTACTCTTTGCACACCACCATATCCCCTAGACACTACCTATGCCATTCAAGTGACCGACGGAAAACTATTACGTTAAACTTTTTGGGTGGAGAATTTGAATTTTGACTTGACACCTATAGAACTAGGGAACTCAAAACCTATTCGTTAAGAAGAAAATGATCCCTTACATGTGTATAGATTATCGTGAACTAAATAATTTCCGGTTAAGAACCGATATTCTCTTTCCCGTACCGATGACCTCTTGATCAATCACAAGAATTCTGTGTGTATTCCAAAATCGACCCCCATTCCTGTTATCTCCAAAATGGTTTTCAAAATTCGTTACAATAGTTATGAATTTCTTATAGTGTCGTTCAGTTTAACAAAGGCTTCCTCTGTATTCATGGGCCTGATGGGCCTGATGGGTCGCTACATATGTAAACTTATCTAGACAGATCTGTCATCATATTCATAGGTGATGTTTTAACCTATTCAATTCAAGCAAAGAAGAAAACGAACAACATCTTTGTCTTACGCTTGAACTCTTGAGGAAAGAGCAACTCTATACCAAAATCTCCAAGTGTGAACTTTGGTTAAACAAAGTCCAATTTCTAGACCATGTTGTTAGTGGTCAGGGTATTACAATAAAATCTCGCAATCGAAGCCACACGTAATCGGGAAACCCTCACAACTCTGACTTGTATTCGTAAAATCTTAGATCTCGCTGGTTATTACCGAAGATTCATTTCCAACTTCTTCTCGCGTTGTACGATCTTTAACCTCGTTAACTCACTAAGAGAAATTTAAACCTCTCCATTCCCGAACCTTGACCGTGATTATTCACACCAACTTTGCTAGCTAAATTCGTATAGCACAAGATGGAACCAAAAATGGAAATATTTCTACTTGAACGCCGGAAAGGCATACGCTCTCGACTCGAAATCAAGTAAACTGAAATTCGTCATTTTACACGAAGAATTTGAGTACTTAATCATGGATTCAATCAACCTTCTCGTCATCACGTACCACATTACATAACTCTGTTATTTCACCGTTACCGTCTAGTATTACTACTCAACTCCGAACTATACAACTACGTGTACTATCTCGTTTCCCACCCTGTCTCAACATTTGACCACTAGATGCGCGATGTGGCTACCTCAAGACGTAAACTCATCCTGTTCTAAGTTCTCATTTCACTCCTATCTTTTCTTTCGTACTTCCGTATAAGGAAACCTTTATATCTAAATCCTCAACGAAGAAAGAGACTCTTCATGTATTACTAGTATTCACCACGAGGGGGGGAGGGCCCAGACGAACATTTTCAGTAGCCGATAAGAAACTTGTCCCAACAGATGCTTTCGAGCCCTAACTAACTTGTTCGAACATATCTTAATAAATTCTATTCCAACACGGTGTACCATTGTCAATTATCCCAGATCGAAATACTCGTTTCACTTCTAGTGTTACAAGAAGCCTTGGGAACACGTTTAAACATGAGTACCACGTATCATTCGCAAACTGACGGAACAAGCAAACGCACGATTCATATCTAGGAAAGAAAGGTTACCAACTCGTATTGTCGCTTTTAGTTGATTCCTCTCACTACGGTAGTTACCATTCGTGTATTAACGCCGCACTTCCAAAACCCTATGTGACCGCAAATGTTATACCCCTATTCGTTGGACCAAAGCATGTGGCAAGCAAATCACCGAATCCGAAATCATTCAAGAAATGACCGTTGAGATAGTTCATGTCCGAGAAGGGCTCTAGATGGCCCGTAGTCGCCAAAAAGGACTATACCAATGTTAGGCATAAACCTTCCAAATTCCCAGCCAGCAATTGTGTAATATTGAAAAACCGCACCTTGGAAAGGTGTAATCCGTTCGGGAAATCAAGGGAAGCTATATCCGCAATATTGATCCTTCTAAAATCTTGGGGCGTATTGGAACCGTCTCCTACCGTATAGGTCTCCTGACTCAATTAAGGTTTCCGTTTACCTTACATTTCGTGTAACAAACTTAGAGACGTATCCTGTGTAACAGGAACGTGCTATCCTTCTAGATAAACTTACTATTGATGACAAACTCCCCTTCGTGAGAAAACCGGTTGAAATTGTGGATCGTAAAATCAAGCCTTAATACAACGTGAAATCCCGAATGTCAGAGTTCATGAGAATGCCCAAGGACGTATCTTCACTTATTCATAGCATTAACAACGTAAGGTCTCGAGTAAGAGACATCGACTATTACTTCCAACTAAATTTCGGGACGAAATTTCTTTTAAGGTGTAGGTAATGTAACATCCCGCGTTTTTCCGTTAAAATTTATTTTTAACACTATCTTTTTTTTTAAATAATATCTTTCGTTATTTAAATTCGTAGTTTTCGTTAACTAACGTTCTTAATATTTCTGTTATTTAATTATAACATCTCTCGGTTACTTTAGCGTTTTTAAAATATTCGTTCGGTTAATTCACGCACCCGCTTTGAAACTTGAGGGACCGAAGCTGTCAAGTGGGCAAACTAGTTGACTAGGTCAACTAGTCAACCCACCATTCTCATCCATTCATTTCCATCCACCTTCCACCTCCTTTCTCCTCCTTTTCTCTCTAGTTGCAAGAACAACCATAACACCCAATTCATTCAAACATCATCTAAATTCGATCTAGGAGGCCAACATCAAAACAAATTACATATTCGTGATCCTCTCTTCATCCTCTACATTTTGGTACCAATTTCATCTCGTTTGGGTAACATTTCTAAAACTCTAGATTTCTCTAAATTCGTGTTTTTTGACTTGAAATGATGTTAGTTAGTGTCTATGGCTCATTGTGATGTCGTGTATGTAATTTGTATGCTCGATCTTGTTATTTGGTGTAACTAGCATGAACACTTGAAATGGGTTAGTTTAATCTTTGATTTTGATTGATTAAATGTTGTTAGATGTTAAACCCATTGTGTTAAAAGTGTTACTAGCATCGTTAGTTTCGTTTTGGTATGTTGGATGATATGAAAACCTTGCGTTAACATGATTATTGATTTTGTGATTCTTGATTAGGGTTTGATGAACTTGAAATGAACTTTTGATACTTTGGATGCCATGAAATGTTGTTAGTAAGTGTTTAGTTGTAATGCACGTTTCATTACCTTCAAACGGCATATCATATGTGTGAATTGGATTCCCGAAACTTAAAATGCATTTGATGAACTTGAACTTTGAAAATAAACCTTTATTGATCAATTGACGAGTTTTCGGTTATCGTAATTGATGTTTTTGCTTGGTGAAAAGTAGTTAGTTGTATTCCTTGTCAAAACACCTTTCCAACGATATAAGATACTTGTTTTGGATGTTTACGGTTTAGGATTTATGGGTATTTGAAGTTGGATTCGTGCTTGAGTGTGAAAACTGCCAGAATTCTCTGCACAGGTAATGGCACGGCGCGCCATATACCCGCGCGGCGCGCCAAAGTGGTCTGTCCAATTTTGTCGATTTTTGAATAATGTTTGCTATGCTACACACCCCCGATCAACATGAAACTTGGACAACATGCTCATATATGATTTCTAAGCTCATGAAAATAGTTCGGGACCCGACCCGACCCCATTGACTTTTTCGTTGACTTTGACCAAGTTTGACTTTTAGTCAAACTTAACAAAACACTTATGCAATCGCTCTAATCTTATTTTATATTTGATTCTTGCATGAAACTTGACAATTTGATTCACATGCAATATAATCGAGTCGTAACGAGCCATAGGATTAATTGAACACATTTCACCCGACCTTGTGTCGTAACCGGTAAATTGATACAACTTACTTGTTTAGGTCAAGGCTAAGCAACTTTCATGCACACGTTTACTGTGTGAAGTACTTTTATACTCGTGCACTCGAGGTGAGATCATAGTCCCACTTTTTCAACAACTTTTATATTTTTAAATCGTGGGCTGAGAAACATATACGTTACATACTTATATACATTTCATATGTATATATACCTTTCATACTTTTATACATCAAACACGAATACGAATACAAAGATACGGACGAGTTTGAACGAAAACCCTCAATTCAATTATCATTAATTACATCAGATGGTGTAAGCGAGACTATGTTGTGTGGATCCATACGGGTTTGACTAACCCTCATTCGGACGGTTCGCTACCGTTAAGAGAATGAAATATATTCTGGTACGGTGTACGTTCTAACACTTTTATGCTGAGGTAAATGATACGGTTAAGCTTTGATAATTGGGTGCTCGGTAAACAACAATACTTATGGAATTCAAACGATTCGGAAAATCGACTTATACTATAACTTGTGGTTCAACTTATTTTACTTACATACTCATTTACTAAACCTATGATTTCACCAACGTTTTCGTTGACAGATTCTCTATGTTTTCTCAGGTCCCTGAATGCTATATGATACATGCTTCCGCACTCTTTTTGATACTTGCTTGGATGTCGAGTATACATGCATATTTGGAGCCCTTGTCTTGCTTTTAAATTGTGTCGCATAGGTTTCAATTGTACGTTAAACATTGTAATGTAACTAGTCGTTGAACTACTTTTGTAAACTTGAAACGTCCTTTACATTTGAAATGAATGCGACATATTTTTGGTCAAACGTCATCTTAAGGACTTATGACCACGTAACGGGACCTAAGTAGACAGCGCCGTCAATGACGATTTTGTCGGGTCGCTACACTATAAACTTACAAACCGAAATACATGAGCATAACTAGACAAGACTTATTCAAAGCTCGCAAACCTAAAAACTAAAAACTAAGATGAAGCACTATAAAGTGTATAAAACACAACAATACATAACGAAAAGTTAAAATCCAATGTAACCGATACTCGAAAGATTAAAGAACATCTAAAATCAAGCGAAAAAACACCAACAATAGGACCAAAGACCCTCAATATTCTTTGATGAGTTCACCAAACACCTTCAATTCCTCTTCGTGATTCAATTTCCTTTTAGTTTCCATCCTCGGCTTCTTAGCGCGTGTCGATTCAGGAGGCGGATCGCTAGAATTAATGACGATTCCATTATGAACTCCCTCTATACCATCCATAATATTGTTGAATGCCGCAAGAGACCCGCCAACGATGTTTTCAAAAGAATCCGAAATAATGGATTTTTTACCATTGGACTTGTCGAATTTGGACGTAACGGACATAAAACCAATTGGACCCATTCAAATCCCTTACTGTTGTCATTTTCACTACTCTCTGTTCATTTGGCGCCAAATCCAAACAAACTAGAACCAATTTCCCAATGAGGTTAAATCCGGAGGTCAATCCAGGGTAATAGCTGGAGCATTGAGTACAATGGGTGAAAGCCTAAATTGTGAAGTCTGAAATGATTATTTACCTTGGTGGATGATCTTTGTACAAAATTTCTGTTAAATGGTTATTCCGTAAACCTTAGAGCTTTCTGGGGCCAAAACCAAAAACCGTTTATATAATAATAACTCACGTGGGACTTAAAGTCCGAGACCCTCCTTCATTTGTGCACCCTGCTCTAGAGTCATCAGAGTGGTCGACAGTACATTTGATGAGTGTCATTGTCCTGAACACTAGGATGACCATATTGGCACACCCACTTTTACAACTTGGTTCCACCATAGTCCTTAGTGTAATAGCTAGAACATAGAATGAAATTTGTACTTTGGTTATATTGTCATGATGTTTACTTTTGGTGATCTTATGAGATTATGGTTATATACACATTTTGAAGACTAGATCATGATGATTTACATTGTTAAAATTAAACACAAACAAAGGTAAGTGTGGGAGATTTGATAGTTTCGTATTTTACACGCACTATTGTATGTATTTAATGAAGATTGCAGGTTTGTAGAGTTGAAAATGAAGATATTAAGAGTTTTTTGTGTAAATTGAAGTTTGCAGACGAATGCACGAAAATATATTAAAAACAGAAAAGAATTGGCATTTTTGTGCTGGCGTAAAAAATACGCCCTCCTTGGCGTAAATTACGCCGGTGGAATTTTATGGATTTGACAGTCGAGTTTGCAGGCGTAAGATTACGCCAGAAGTTATGATGGTAGCGTAAATTACGCCATGCCTGGTGTAAATTAGTCCATGATGTTTCAGCTTATTTTTGGACTTTGGAATTTTGAGAGATTTCGAGTTGGGGGACATGTTATTCGTTTTCTATATGAAAGGGAAGCCCTAGCTACGAATTCAACATCTCCTGCATCAGTTTTTAGAGCTACAAACATCAACTCTCACATCAAAATCACTTATTACTTCAAGGATTCAAGGCGTTTTCTTCATCATTCATTCATCATGTTCATTATCACCATCATGCGTGACTAGTTTCCTTTACTTTATTCATTTCATGAACAATTAATGTATGTTTATTTCATCCAAGTTTATGTGATTTGAAATATTGTAATGCTTTTGTCTTTTGGATTATGATGTAAATTGTTTGAGTTTTGACTAATGCAAGTTTATTGAATGTTGATTATTGCAAGACTTTTATTGTGATTTAACATATTGTGCTTAATTTAACTTAATATTAACTAGATTAAGGATAAAGACAAGTGTCTAAATTACATATTGTGCCTAAGATAATTACATTAATAAGCTTAAGAAATGTTGTCTATGAGATTTAGTTAAAATTCGATAGCATAATACTTGTTTAAATATGTGCATACTTAATCTCTCTTATCCTTAATTAGAAAAAAATTATGATGACATTTTTTTTGTTAAAAGGACACATGTCAAAACTTTCACCATTAGATCACATTTCTTGATGTATATCTGATCCGTCCAAATTCCTCATCGCGTCATTTAGCTTTTTTACAGGCAGTTAGGTTCCCAAATTACACTGGTACCCACGTCGGTTATTCAATTGAATTGAAGGTTTTAACTGATTACGTTGCCAAAACTCCCACCATTAGTTTTTGTTTAAAACTGATTGATCATTAATCACTTACAGGAATACGAAAATTGAAGAAATCAGGGAACCCATTGATCATTAAATCAACAGCGTACTGGATTAATAGACTATTGGATTCAAGATCTTCCGAAATTCTTCATCGATGCTTCCTCTGTCCATCGATGCATAGATTACTGGATTAATAATGGTGTTTTTTCTTCTATTTTTGACTTCCGATTCATAAACATTCATTCATTTTTTGTCATTCGATTTGCAGGTTTTTAATACACTACCTATAATTTCAATTCATTATATTTCTGATGTATAATGAATAATGATTCCACGAATGTTGATCCAGATTCGTTTATAATATGGAAAAAATTAGGAAGACGACTTCTAAACTGTCATTGATTAAATATCAATGACGATCGGGATGTCATGAGCTGGTATGTATACTATGATATATGTGATTTATCTGTATGATTTTCAATTTTTGTCCAATTAATATAACTGATTCGTCGATTAAATTTCTTCATATATATTGTTTATATCGGCAGCAACTTTTAATTTTTTTGGAACAAGGGTGATAAAAGTGGTAGTATAATCCGTTTATGATAGTTTATCGTTTCAGATTTTTTTTTTTATGTAAAAAATATATAAACTATCTTTAAAAAATGAATATAACTCAACTGATGATATAAATATGAGTACATGCTTTTAAATTTTCTTAATTTAGCTTAGGTTGTACAATGCAACACATTATTATTGATTTTATGTATTGCAAGATTTAGGGGTTTTCTCTAGGGTATAGATCTGAAGAGGTTCCCATAGGTAAATGGACTTGTGTTTGTGGTTACCTGGTTAATTTGGTGGGTTTGATAGAAAACAAGAAAATATTGTATTTGATCATGTTTGTAGTTAATTTTTGATATTGTTTTGGGTTTAGGTTATGAAGATCAAGATCGAATTAAGTGGAAACCATTTTTTTTCTTTATGTAACACTGATTTCAGTGTTAAGTTCAGTGGAACAGTGGGGTTTGTTTTGTTAGGATGGAATGTTAAAATAAGCAATAAGCAAGTATTAGTTAGAATTAGAATAATAATATGTCCCATTTGATAAGGTCGTGCATTGGATTTTGTCAAATATCATCTTTTTCAATAGTAGGTAAAAGGGTGAAATTTTTATTCTGTTTTTTTAGTTAATCTTATATAAATAATCAAGTAGGGTTCTACAATGTCATATATAATGTACTATAGCAAGCTGGTGCTTTTACTTTTACTTTTCCATGTTCATATTCCTCATTTACACATATTGAATTTATTATGTAGAACAATGATTCTCAATTCGAGCTTCATGACAGTGTTCATTACACTAAAGATCAGCTTAGGGAGGTAGAGCTTTATAAGTATGCTTTTATCAACACCTTCTATTTCTGTAATTCAAATGCTACATTTTTGTTCAATCATACAGGCCTCTGCTTTTGTTACCAGTGCAGATGTCATTATACCATGTAAATGAAGATGGATGGCTCTCATACATGTGCTTAGCTTGTGGCAAAAAAGCTTGCAACAAATGTGTTGTATCTGGTGGCGACACAGTATATGAGTTTGACCATTGTGGTGGGGTGAAAGATGTCGATAACTGGTATAAATGTAACAATTCATTTATAAATTACATAATATATATACAAATTATTACTTTTCGATAACAGAGTATAGTAACTGTTTTTTTTTTTTTTTTACTTTTGATCCAATTATTTATTTGAGGTATTGTTGCAGAGTACGCATGACGATTCGTTTTAAGGATCGCACCGATTCAACCTCACTTTATTCGTTCTGTTTGAAAAGAATTTGGCAAAAATGCTAAAGTGGTCTTGCACTTGGTTACGTGCAAAGATGGATGTGGTAAACATTGGGTTATATATCTTATTTTCCTGACCCTACTATATATGTGTGTGCCATGTGATGTCTACTTAATGTCTTTCAATCTATTACTTGCATTTTTTCACATAATAAATCTTTTATTCCAATTTTAAAATCTTATGTCGTTGATCCAACTTTCGTACCTGATGACTTTGTGCTTCTTATGCATAAGGAGTTTGTATAAAGCCACGTGTCTTTGTCTTTAATCTTGACTACGACTATTCTGCATATACAGTCGACCGCTTGACCGATGACCCACAAACTCTTGAATATGTTGCTGATCAGCTGGCTAATAGGCTGGGACTTGAGAACAGTGAAGTTCATGTTGAAAACCATGAGAATGAAGTGATGTGATTGATGTGTCTGTGAATGAATTTGATGTGAACGCAGTGCATGTGAATGAAGAAGTGCGTGTGATTGAAGTGGCTGAGAATGATTTGGCTGTGAATAAAGAATCTGATAATGAAGTTGATGTGAATGAAAGTGTAGCTGAGGAAACAACACCAAAATCCAAGGTACATGAATTTACTTACTCATTATTTGAAAGGTTGAACATGTTAATTTCAATTACTTTACTTATTATTAATATGTTATTAACCAAGTTACTAATGGATGGATTGATTACATTCTGATGTTGTAATTATGTTCATGTTCCAGCTATAATTGTTGATGTTTCTGCTCCAAATATTGATATTGAGTTTACACCTGACAATGATAAGGCCAAACGTAAGTCTGAAAGCCCACCTGATTCCATTGATTTGGAGTCTTCAACCGCGTCTTCAAAGGAGGCAAAAAGTCTTGCATCTTTGAAGATACCGAAGCTTGAGAACGAATGAGAAGTTAAAGTCGTGGATCAACTTCTTGATTGTCTTTTAGGATTTCTGTTTATTAAGAAGTTTTTTGTCGTTCTTTAAGTTGTTTGTTTCATATTCGTAGTATTTATGAATGTGTTTGTTTATTTCCCTATCAATACTGGTATCTTTGTTTGATTAGGTGTTATTATTCATACCAGTATGTATGTCAATGTCCTCGAATTATCTAATATAATTAAGTGTTTATCTATTTCTGCTATCTTTATTTTGTAAACTTTAATTCTTTAATATAGTTAACCAGTATAGAAATAATAATTTTTTCAGAATCTTAAAACACAGTGTCTTAAACAAACTTGATTTACATCGGGCTCCAATTATGGCCTTGTGTTTCAAATTCAATAAGGTTCATTTTTTATTACTAACTAAGAAACTTCAAGGTTGAATATCAATTAATTGGGCCTAAAAATTGAGTTTGTTTAAGTTCGACCATTCATATTATATATCTCTGCCGTATACTAAAAAAAATATTTCAATCAATACGAATGCTGGAGTAATTAATATGGAGTAGGAAATTTGATATATGATGTTTTACGTACGCTTAGTTAAATGATATGATTTTCGGTACAACAACGAATTATCTTAGTTAGTGGCAAAACGGGTGGGTTGGTTTGTTTAATCGGGTTTAAATGGTTTTCGGAATGCCAATGGAGGTTTTAATTAAGAGTATATTATTAATATCTTGTATGATAAAATACCCGCGAATGCGCGGGTTATAAACTAGTTGAGATTAAAAAGGAATAAAGGCCTTTAAACCTTAGCCACCCTCTGCGGTTTATGGTTTTACTTCTTGTCGGGTTATTGTCATGTTTTTTTTTTTCTTTTTTTTGAGCTCATGTTAGTATTTTTGTTAGTCGAGTTTGGTAGTTCGTGTTGTTATTGTAACTTTGTTGGGGCTTTATTCTTTCGATGAAGTTTCCCAATTAGTTATAAAATATAAGTTTTATTGTTTTTCAAGAAAAAAAAATGATCAACTTTTGTAGGTAACAAATACAAAACTTATTATAACAAAAATCAATAATATTTCCCATTTCGCCAAAAAAATCAATCTCATTTATTTGATTTGCTCATTTGCTGTCACATTATTTAAAAAGGTCTGCTTGTTGGGTGTTAACAAACAAGGAATATATTATATCCTAGAGAATGTAAATTATACGGAGTAATACTTTAATACGATTTTCTAATTGTGATTGCTACATACAATATAAATTTGGATATCATTTGATTTGGTCCAGGTACACAAGAATTAATCATTGGCTTAATGAACCATACACAAAATGCTAGAATATTAATCAGTATGTACTTTCATTCATATTCCGGTTGTAAATTAGTCCTCTGCACCTAAATAAACGATAATGTTAACTATAAATAAAATAAGAACCAATTGTTGAAGGAATGTCAACTTTAACAAACGTAACCAGGATACCGGTGATACTAGCTTGTGTTTGTTTTAGTAATCAATTAACGGGATTTATTTCAAACATTCAATAAATAGTTGACTCACTATTAATATTCATTATTTATTTAGTTATACATCGTAACTTTATAATGCACGTTATTTATGGATATATCAAAAAATGAGATAAAAATACCATCGACTGTAAATAAAACTCTATGTATTAATGTATACATGTAACATGTAATGTAATGTATATAAGAGAGTAAGAGACGTTCTCACTTCAACGTTAGGTAGTTGACCTAGTATGTGGTTAATTTGAGCACAGGGTAATTCTTATGCATCAGAAATTGTTCCTGATAACTAATTAATGTTTCACGAGGTCTAGAAATTGAAACAAGTACATTGAAATAACATGCTGATTATTGTTGTAGTTTTAGAGCACGGGGTGTGGGTGTGTACCCTCCCCGTTACCCCTTCCGTTGCCAAATTGACACACCTTGCTCCCGTTTCAACTTACGTCATTTGCTCCGTTGCGGAGCTTACGTCACCCAAGTGACGAAAGTCTCAAGCATTTTGATGAATTTCAAGCAAATAATGACGAAGATAAGGGGAGCAGGCAGTGACGGAGGATAGTAAGGGCAGAGTGGTGCCATGGTCCCCCCAAAAAGTTTTGTTCTCACTAGCAATTTCTGTGATTTTCGGGACAAATTATGTTAAGTTCAAATTATGGCCCTACCAAATTGAAATTTGGACGTCTAGAATACGATTTATTCATTGAATTTATTATTATTTCATCAATTCTTAAACATTTGTATTCTTTGTGTATCGTAATATATACAGTATATATATTATTTTATTAAACAGTACCTACAAATTTTGTTTAAAATTTAGTAGTTTAGGGATACTTTAGTGACCTAGAACAATTAGTTAAACAAATCGAATGTAACTCTTTATTCATATTGAGACTACATATTTTTATTGAGCGTGACCCCCTCACTCTTAATGTTCAAGCTCCGTCGCTGGGAGCAGGGTGGTGCTGAGCCTCACCAAGTCTCGATTATTTTACATTAACCATTATCACAACAATTTTACTCTATGGAACCTACTATAATTTAACTAGGTCATTACAATTATATTTTATTGGACCGTTGTACTATGACTAGCCCATTATCACAAACTTTAATTTATTTTTACATTATGACTTTCTTATTATGGAAGAACTAAACAAATTGTTTGTATAGTATTTCCCAACTCTACACATAACTAGCTACTATCGTAATTTTTGTTTTTGCGATTATTTTCTCTTTTAGTAATTTTGATATTTTAAGTGATGAAAGAATATTTATTGTATGGTGTATTAGTATTCTCGCTATTAATTTTTATTACTAAATCTGATGATTATCGACCTTTATGTTACATATCATTTTCGAATAAAATATTACCCTCATTGTTAAATCCTAACACCGCCCCTGTAAGCGAATCAAAAATCAAAAAGAAAATTGACATATGCCACCACTCCCGGTGCTCCTAATTTGTGACGCCTCGTACAAAACCATCGTATACGATTCGTCAACAACAGGATCTTTACACGGTCAAATACTATATGCTGTTTGAAAACCAGTTTGCATTCATAAAAAGACATAGTGTTTACAAAAGATAACGTGACACAAAGGTCGTTACAAAGTCATTATTTTTGAAAATAACATATATTACGAATGCAAAAGAAAAGTTCCATAATTGAGACATCTCTAAGTTATACAGCGGATTCTAACACAGCAGGTCCTTAACAGCGAGTCTAAACAGCATGACAGCAAGTCTAACAGCAAGACAACAAATCTAAACAGCGGAAACAACAAACCTCTAAGCACCTGAGAAAACATGCTTAAAAACGTCAACAATAATGTTGGTGAGCTATAGTTTAAATTGTAACAGTAATATAAGATTGACCACGAGATTTCAATGTTTCAAAACAGTATGAAAAGTATATGTATAACCGTGGGCACATGGTAACTAGACTTAATGTAAATATAAATATCACCCCCTAAAAGTACACCTGGCGAGTGCGTATGTTCTCGAAGTATTAAACACCCGTTAAATGCTAACTCGACTAGCCCGAGTGGGGATGTCAAACCCTATGGATCCATATCTAAGATTCGCGTCTACCGGTTCAAAAACCAATAGTTAAACGTTACCGTGCTAAGGGGAAAGTTTATGCCCGTATATAACCCACACATATGTAAAGTTTAAGTACTCGTGTCAAATAAGTAAAACATAAAAAGCGCATGTATTCTCACTCCCAAAAATAGTAAAGTAAAAAGGGAAGCTATAACTCACAGTGAAGAAGCAATACAAGTCGATACGAAAGTGTGCAAGTAGTAAGTCGGTCCGAAAGGTCGTCAACCTAAATCAAAGGTTACTAGGTTAGTAGGTTGTCTTTATAAGTTCTATTAATGCATAAAATAAGTTTAAGTGTCATCATCATCATCATTCATCATCATAAAAGCTAAGTAAGTTAATCAAGTATAGAGGTCAAAACAATAGGCTGACTTGGATCAGCTGCTACGACCTCTACGTAAATCGAAAAGATGCGTAGTCAGTGGCTATGGTTCCGTATGTGAGTCCTCTAACAGCTGACCAATTTTCAGAACCTAACTCGTCTTCGTTTGACCGTGGTGACGGTTTAAGTGCGAGTAGGTCAGAAATTTTAGCACAACGTTACAACGGCGTAGTGACTTTCGGAGGGCTATATATCCTAAACCGTATATCGGATTAAGACGAGGCCTAAACGGAAAATCATCTACTCGAACCGAACTAACTGAAAATCAACTTTCCAGTAGCCCAGGTGGTCCGATCAGATCCCGAAAACAATAAGCAAAGTGCTCCGGTGGGGTTCTTAGTGCTTGATGCTCATCACGGTTCTCATCCTTGATGCTTGTAGCTTCAAGTGTACAATTCGTTGATGGGTTAGCATCACCTTGACCAAGATTCTACCATCAACACACAATATATTAAGACCAAGTAAGAACACAACTCATTTAAGAGTCTTAGATGGATGATGAACCAAGGTTACATCATATCCTTAGTCTTAACACAATTACAAGTTCCATTTACAACTAAAGCTACAAACTTTACTTCAATCAAACAAGTATGAACATAATCTAAATCAAATAAGGTGATGGAACCCTAAGCTAGAGAGCTTGGATCCTTTTCACACAAGTTATAAGATTACAAAGCTAGAAAGCTTGAACCTTTGGTGTTCTTGAAGACCTTGAAGCATAAAGCTTAGATCTTTAAGTTACATGAAGACCATAAACACAAGTTTTGATCTTTATAACAAAATAATGAGATCATAAGTTAGGAAACTTAGAACCAACAAAAGATACAAAGATTCAAGCTAGAAAGCTTGCATCTTGGTTGTTCTTGAAGATCTTGAAGCATAAAGCTTGGATCTTTAAGTTACATGAAGATTACAAACACAAGTTTGAATCTTTATAACAAAATAATAAGATTAAAGTTAAAAGATATAGATCTACAAAGTAGGTGAAGATTCAAAGCTAGAAAGCTTGAATCTTCCATGTTCTTGAAGGATTCAAATCCAAGTTTGAATCTACAAGATGTAATCAAGATCAAAGCTAAAAAGCTAGACCCATGATGATGATGATGATGAATTCGTGAGAGAGAGAGGAAGAAGAACAAGAAAAATCAATACTTACACTTTTTAGAGAGAGAAAGAACTAGAGAGAGAATTAGAGAGTGAGTGTGTGTAAATTACAAATGAAAGCAAGTGTAAAATGGATGGAATAAGGCTTGTATTTATAGGTGGTGAGGGTGTGGGAGGGTTAAGGTGGCCGTGATTTTGGAGGGGGACAAGGGAGACCAACTTTTGCTTTTTGGTTAATGGTTGTCTCAAGTTGGTGCTTATGTTAGGATCCTATGCAACATTAAGGATAATACTTGATAAAAATGCTAGTATGTTCCCTCTAATAAATGGGCATTTGTCTTACTTATTAATGGGTCACTAGTTAATTATAATTGGGCTAATTAAATGGTACACTAACTAGTGTAGGGTGGGCTAAAGTCCAACAAGGTAGAAAGTCCAACAAGACTAACTATTAAGCATAAGTAAATTACTAAGCGTAATTAAGCATCCAAAAACCCAAGTAATTGTTATTATAAAATAACAATTAATATTTCGTAGTCATAATATTCCAATTACGACAAAAGTTAAACGTGTACGCAGTACGCAGTTTGTTCGAAACGTCAAGTGACATTAACGGTCATAAAGGTTTCCGGAGATCAAGTTAAGTATCCTACGTACTTAAAGGCACGTTTTAACATATAAATGAAAGTAAACCACGTGTATAAAGATTCCAGAGTATAAAGTAGCACAGTACGCACAAATTCGCAGTTTCGCAAAAATCACAAGGCACAAAAACAAGTCGAAAAAGCAGGGTCGTTACATTATCTACCTGTTAAAGAAAATTTCTTCCCGAAATTTTGAGGAGTGACCAACAATGGTACCGTGTTTGGATAAGAAGGAGCGTATCAAAGTTCCGAGGGACTCGTGAGCTCAGAAGTGAGCTATTTACCTTGAAAGGTACTTGGGCGTATAAAAGTAAGAATAGGTATATGCCATTAATTAAGTCTCTTGTCCTAAGAGATCAACAGTTTGGTTTCGTTTCTTGCTAACACGGATATGTCATCCAAATATATACCCACAAAAGGAAAGATGATGTTTTTAGCCTTACAGGCATCTTCAGTAAGCTGGATGCATGGAATGCATCATGAATGTTATCAAACTCATCTAAAACATTGAGCGCTTATGTCGCAATACAAAGCTGACAGGTAGAATGGAAAACATGGTGATCTTAACCATGCGATTTGATGTCTGAATAGTGTTAGCCACGGATTTTGTACTAATCCCTTAATTTTGGAAGGAGACCATAGGTATGAAGAACCCGATATTTAAGAACGTTTCATTTGACTAAATGAACTGAAATTTTAGCTGAAAGTGACTAATCGGACTTATATGCAATGCAAGCCATATTTATAGTGTCTTCAGGACGGTCTGAATGAACAATGAAGGATATCGCCCAGTTTACCATATTGCAGGTGAACTTATTCTTAGATGGAATGGAAGCACAGTTCCATAATGTAACTTTATCCTTTCAGTTACATGTTGAAGTTAGGGTTAACATCGACTAGAACAACATATAGTTGCAACCAACGAAGGAAGGAATGTGTAGAGTAACCATATCCGTGTTACAGACGTTTTAAGCAGTCCCTTCCAAGAGGATAACAAGATTCATAGATTCTTAAAGTATTTTATACTACATTCCCGAAAGAAAATCGCACGAAAGGTGTAATCTTTGAACGAGAGTGAACTCTTCGAGCGGATTGATCCGAATTTATCCTTATACTTAAGGGGATGAGCGGATTAGAAGATATGTGAACCCTAGGTCATAAAGAATGGTTTACTTCAAGTGGAAAGAATCCCCAAAAATGATTTCTTGTACCTCAAAATAATGAATCCTAGAGATGACGTTTACAAGGGTGTTGCGATTAGTCACGAAATATTGAGAGTAGAAACCCATCTAGTGCTTTTCCTACAATGGGGTGACCATTGAGTGTATCTCAGAAATCTGATTTATCGGCCCGCGTTTTTGCCAAGTCTAACCTTAAAAGGAACATTTTACGAGCGCAGAGACTTCCTAACAAATTTTGTAAATCTGCCATCCAAAGTGGCTCAAGAGTTTTTAACAAAGATCTTGATGGTCAGTTTCATCCCTAACGGAGGGCGAGAAGAAGTGTGATCCATACATGGTGTAGTTTAATACGAAAAACTTTAATAAAATCAACCGAGGAAGTTTTGAAAACCTTTAAACGTTTGATGTGACAACATAAACGGAACGAAGTTCCTAGTAAATTTAGAAGTATGTACGACGCGTACCATTTTGCACAAAACTATTTGACTTAAGTTAAACAACTCAATAAAGGAGTGGTTTTTAAATAATGTGAAGGTATAACTTAGTATGTACTAACCAAAATAGGTAAGGGTTGAAATGTCCCGTTCTTATTGATTAAAAATGTTTCATATTAATTGATTTCGTTGCGAGGTTTTGACCTCTATATGAGACGTTTTTCAAAGACTGCATTCATTTTAAAATAAACCATAACCTTTATTTCATCAATAAAGATTTAAAAAGCTTTACGTAGATTATCAAATAATGATAATCTAAAATATCCTGTTTACACACGACCATTACATAATGGTTTACAATACAAATATGTTACAACAAAATAAGTTTCTTGAATGCAGTTTTTACACAATATCATAAAAGCATGGACTCCAAATCTCGTCCTTATTTAAGTATGCGACAGCGGAAGCTCTTAATAATCACCTGAGAATAAACATGCTTAAAACGTCAACAAAAATGTTGGTGAGTTATAGGTTTAATCTATATATATCAAATCATAATAATAGACCACAAGATTTCATATTTCAATACACATCCCATACATAGAGATAAAAATCATTCATATGGTGAACACCTGGTAACAGACATTAACAAGATGCATATATAAGAATATCCCCATCATTCCGGGATCCTCCTTCGGACATGATATAAATTTCGAAGTACTAAAGCATCCGGTACTTTGGATGGGGCTTGTTGGGCCCGATAGATCTATCTTTAGAGTTCGCGTCAATTAGGGTGTCTGTTCCCTAATTCTTAGATTACCAGACTTAATAAAAAGGGCATATTCGATTAGATAATCCAACCATAGAATGTAGTTTCGATTACTTGTGTCTATCGCGTAAAGCATTTATAAAAGCAGCGCATGTATTCTCAGTCCCAAAAATATATATTGTAAAAGCATTTAAAAAGGGATTAATAAAACTCACGTATATAAATATTGTAAAACAGTTAATAAAGCATTTGCATGTATTCTCAGCCCAAAAACGTAAAGAGTAAAAAGGGCGAATGAAACTCACTTTCACAGATTTTTACTTCGTCGGAAAGTAAGACTTGGCCACTGGTTGATTCACGAACCTATAACAATATATAAATATATATCAAAGTATGTTCAAAATATATTTATAACACTTTTAATATATTTTGACGTTTTAAGTTTATTAAGTCAGCTGTCCTCGTTAGTAACCTACAACTAGTTGTCCACAGTTAGATGTACAGAAATAAATCGATAAATATTATATTGAATCAATCTACGACCCAGTGTATACGTATCTCAGTATTGATCACAACTCAAACTATATATATTTTGGAATCAACCTCAACCCTGTATAGCTAACTCCAACATTCACATATAGAGTGTCTATGGTTGTTCCGAAATATATATAGATGTGTCGACATGATAGGTCGAAACATTGTATACGTGTCTATGGTATCTCAAGATTACATAATATACAATACAAGTTGATTAAATTATGGTTGGAATAGATTTGTTACCAATTTTCACGTAGCTAAAATGAGAAAAATTATCCAATTTTGTTTTACCCATAACTTCTTCATTTTAAATCCGTTTTGAGTGAATCAAATTGCTATGGTTTCATATTGAACTCTATTTTATGAATCTAAAAAGAAAAAGCATAGGTTTATAGTCAGAAAAATAAGTTACCAGTCATTTTTGTAAAGGTAGTCATTTCCGTCGAAAGAACGACGTCTAGATGACCATTTTAGAAAACATACTTCCACTTTGAGTTTAACCATAATTTTTGGATATAGTTTCATGTTCATAATAAAAATCATTTTCTCAGAATAACAACTTTTAAATTAAAGTTTATCATAGTTTTTAATTAACTAACCCAAAATAGCCCGCGGTGTTACTACGACGGCGTAAATCCGGTTTTACGGTGTTTTTCGTGTTTCCAGGTTTTAAATCATTAAGTTAGCATATCATATAGATATAGAACATGTGTTTAGTTGATTTTAAAAGTCAAGTTAGAAGGATTAACTTTTGTTTGTGAACAAGTTTAGAATTAACTAAACTATGTTCTAGTGATTACAAGTTTAAACCTTCGAACAAGATAGCTTTATATGTATGAATCGAATGATGTTATGAATATCATTACTACCTTAAATTCCTTGGATAAACCTACTGGAAAAGAGAAAAATAGATCTAGCTTCAACGGATCCTTGGATGGCTCAAAGTTCTTGAAGCAGAATCATGACACGAAAACAAGTTCAAGTAAGATCATCACTTGAAATAAGATTGTTATAGTTATAGAAATTGAACCAAAGTTTGAATATGATTATTACCTTGTATTAGAATGATAACCTACTATAAGAAACAAAGATTTCTTGAGGTTGGATGATCACCTTACAAGATTGGAAGTGAGCTAGCAAACTTGAAAGTATTCTTGATTTTATGTAACTAGAACTTGTAGAATTTATGAAGAACACTTAGAACTTGAAGATAGAACTTGAGAGAGATCAATTAGATGAAGAAAATTGAAGAATTAAAGTGTTTGTAGGTGTTTTTGGTCATTGGTGTATGGATTAGATATAAAGGATATGTAATTTTGTTTTCATGTAAATAAGTCATGAATGATTACTCATATTTTTGTAATTTTATGAGATATTTCATGCTAGTTGCCAAATGATGGTTCCCACATGTGTTAGGTGACTCACATGGGCTGCTAAGAGCTGATCATTGGAGTGTATATACCAATAGTACATACATCTAAAAGTTGTGTATTGTACAAGTACGAATACGGGTGCATACGAGTAGAATTGTTGATGAAACTGAACGAGGATGTAATTGTAAGCATTTTTGTTAAGTAGAAGTATTTTGATAAGTGTATTGAAGTCTTTCAAAAGTGTATAAATACATATTAAAACACTACATGTATATACATTTTAACTGAGTCGTTAAGTCATCGTTAGTCGTTACATGTAAGTGTTGTTTTGAAACCTTTAGGTTAACGATCTTGTTAAATGTTGTTAACCGAATGTTTATAATATCAAATGAGATTTTAAATTATTATATTATCATGATATTATCATGTATGAATATCTCTTAATATGATATATATACATTAAATGTCTTTACAACGATAATCGTTACATATATGTCTCGTTTAAAAATCATTAAGTTAGTAGTCTTGTTTTTACATATGTAGTTCATTGTTAATATACTTAATGATATGTTTACTTATCATAGTATCATGTTAACTATATATATATCCATATATATGTCATCATATAGTTTTTACAAGTTTTAACGTTCGTGAATCACCGGTCAACTTGGGTGGTTAATTGTCTATATGAAACATATTTCAATTAATCAAGTCTTAACAAGTTTGATTGCTTAATATGTTGGAAACATTTAATCATGTAAATATCAATCTCAGTTAATATATATAAACATGGAAAAGTTCGGGTCACTACAGTACCTACCCGTTAAATAAATTTCGTCCCGAAATTTTAAGCTGTTGAAGGTGTTGACAAATCTTCTGGAAATAGATGTGGGTATTTCTTCTTCACCTGATCTTCACGCTCCCAGGTGAAGTCGGGTCCTCTACGAGCATTCCATCGAACCTTAACAATTGGTATCATGTTTTGCTTAAGTCTTTTAACCTCACGATCCATTATTTCGACGGGTTCTTCGATGAATTGAAGTTTTTCGTTGATTTGGATTTCATCTAACGGAATAGTGAGATCTTCTTTAGCAAAACATTTCTTCAAATTTGAGACGTGGAAAGTGTTATGTACAGTCACGAGTTGTTGAGGTAACTCAAGTCGGTAAGCTACTGGTCCGACACGATCAATAATCTTGAATGGTCCAATATACCTTGGATTTAATTTCCCTCGTTTACCAAATCGAACAACGCCTTTCAAAGGTGCAACTTTAAGCATGACCATCTCTCCAATTTCAAATTCTATATCTTTTATTTTAATGTCAGCGTAGCTCTTTTGTCGACTTTGGGCGGTTTTCAACCGTTGTTGAATTTGGATGATCTTCTTGGTAGTTTCTTGTATAATCTCCGGACCCGTAATCTGTCTATCCCCCACTTCACTCCAACAAATCAGAGACCTGCACTTTCTACCATAAAGTGCTTCAAACGGCGCCATCTCAATGCTTGAATGGTAGCTGTTGTTGTAGGAAAATTCTGCTAACGGTAGATGTCGATCCCAACTGTTTCCAAAATCAATAACACATGCTCGTAGCATGTCTTCAAGCGTTTGTATCGTCCTTTCGCGCTGCCCATCAGTTTGTGGATGATAGGCAGTACTCATGTCTAGACGAGTTCCTAATGCTTGATGTAATGTCTGCCAGAATCTTGAAATAAATCTTCCATCCCTATCAGAGATAATATAGATTGGTATTCCATGTCTGGAGACGACTTCCTTCAAATACAGTCGTGCTAACTTCTCCATCTTGTCATCTTCTCTTATTGGCAGGAAGTGTGTAGATTTGGTGAGACGATCAACTATTACCCAAATAGTATCAAAACCACTTGCAGTCCTTGGCAATTTAGTGATGAAATCCATGGTAATGTTTTCCCATTTCCATTCCGGGATTTCGGGTTGTTGAAGTAGACCTGATGGTTTCTGATGCTCAGCTTTGACCTTAGAACACGTCAAACATTCTCCTACATATTTAGCAACATCAGCTTTCATACCCGGCCACCAAAAATGTTTCTTGAGATCCTTGTACATCTTCCCCATTCTAGGATGTATTGAGTATCTGGTTTTATGAGCTTCTCTAAGTACCATTTCTCTCATATCTCCAAATTTTGGTACCCAAATCCTTTCAGCCCTATACCGGGTTCCGTCTTCCCGAATATTAAGATGCTTCTCTGATCCTTTGGGTATTTCATCCTTTAAATTTCCCTCTTTTAAAACTCCTTGTTGCGCCTCCTTTATTTGAGTAGTAAGGTTATTATGAATCATTATATTCATAGATTTTACTCGAATGGGTTCTCTGTCCTTCCTGCTCAAGGCATCGGCTACCACATTTGCCTTCCCCGGGTGGTAACGAATCTCAAAGTCGTAATCATTCAACAATTCAATCCACCTATGCTGCCTCATATTCAGTTGTTTCTGATTAAATATGTGTTGAAGACTTTTGTGGTCGGTATATATAATACTTTTGACCCCATATAAGTAGTGCCTCCAAGTCTTTAATGCAAAAACAACCGCGCCTAATTCCAAATCATGCGTCGTATAATTTTGTTCGTGAATCTTCAATTGTCTAGACGCATAAGCAATCACCTTCGTTCGTTGCATTAATACACAACCGAGACCTTGCTTTGATGCGTCACAATAAATCACAAAATCATCATTCCCTTCAGGCAATGACAATATAGGTGCCGTAGTTAGCTTTTTCTTCAATAACTGAAACGCTTTCTCTTGTTCATCATTCCATTCAAATTTCTTCCCTTTATGCCTTGATGCAGTCAAGGGTTTTGCTATTCTGGAAAAGTCTTGGATGAACCTTCTGTAGTAACCAGCTAGTCCTAAAAACTGGCGTATGTGTTTTGGAGTTTTCGGGGTTTCCCACTTTTCAACAGTTTCTATCTTTGCCGGATCCACCTTAATACCTTCTTTGTTCACTATGTGACCGAGGAATTGAACTTCTTCCAACCAAAATGCACACTTTGAAAACTTAGCGTACAATTCTTCCTTCCTCAATACTTCTAACACCTTTCTCAAATGTTCACCGTGTTCTTGGTCATTCTTTGAGTAAATAAGTATGTCATCAATGAAAACAATGACAAACTTGTCAAGGTATGGTCCACACACTCGGTTCATAAGGTCCATGAACACAGCTGGTGCATTAGTTAAACCAAACGGCATGACCATAAACTCGTAATGACCGTAACGTGTTCTGAAAGCAGTCTTTGGAATATCATCTTCTTTCACCCGCATTTGATGATACCCGGAACGTAAGTCAATCTTTGAATAAACAGACGAGCCTTGTAGTTGATCAAATAAGTCGTCGATTCTCGGTAGTGGGTAGCGGTTCTTGATGGTAAGTTTGTTCAACTCTCGGTAGTCGATACACAACCTGAATGTACCATCTTTCTTCTTGACAAACAAAACAGGAGCTCCCCACGGTGATGTGCTTGGTCGAATGAAACCACGCTCTAAAAGTTCTTGTAATTGGCTTTGCAGTTCTTTCATCTCGCTGGGTGCGAGTCTGTAAGGAGCACGAGCTATTGGTGCAGCTCTTGGTACAAGATCTATTTGAAATTCAACGGATCGATGTGTGGGTAATCCCGGTAATTCTTTCGAAAATACATCGGGAAATTCTTTGGCAATGGGAACATCATTGATGCTCTTTTCTTCAGTTTGTACTTTCTCGACGTGTGCTAGAACAGCATAGCAACCTTTTCTTATTAGTTTTTGTGCCTTCAAATTACTAATAAGATGTAGCTTCGTGTTGCCCTTTTCTCCGTACACCATTAAGGGTTTTCCTTTTTCTCGTATAATGCGAATTGCATTTTTGTAACAAACGATCTCTACTTTCACTTCTTTCAACCAGTCCATACCGATTATCACATCAAAACTCCCTAACTCTACTGGTATCAAATCAATCTTAAATGTTTCGCTAACCAGTTTAATTTCTCGATTCCGACATATATTATCCGCTGAAATTAATTTACCATTTGCTAATTCGAGTAAAAATTTACTATCCAAAGGCGTCAATGGACAACTTAATTTAGCACAAAAATCTCTACTCATATAGCTTCTATCCGTACCCGAATCAAATAAAACGTAAGCAGATTTATTGTCAATAAGAAACGTACCCGTAACAAGCTCCGGGTCTTCCTGTGCCTCTGCCGCATTAATATTGAAAACTCTTCCGCGGCCTTGTCCATTCGTGTTCTCCTGGTTCGGGCAATTTCTAATAATGTGGCCCGGTTTTCCACATTTATAACAAACGACATTGGCATAACTTGCTCCGACACTACTTGCTCCGCCATTACTCGTTCCGACACCATTTGTTCCTTTCATTCTATTAACCCCTGGTCCGTAGACCTCACACTTCGCCGCGCTATGACCATTTATTTTACACTTGTTGCAAAATTTGGTGCAGAACCCCGAGTGATACTTTTCACACCTTTGGCATAGCTGCTTCTGATTATTGTTGTTGTTGCGGTTATTATTGTTATTGGGATGATTGTTGTAGTTGCTGTTGTTGTTGTTGTTGTTGTTATTGTTGTTGTTGGGCCGTTTGTTGTAGTTGCGATTGATGTTGTGATTGTTGGGATAATTGTTGCGATTATTGTTGTAATTGCTGTTGTTGTTGTATTGGTGATTCTTATCACCGTTTTCCTCCTACTTTCTTTTGACTTGCTTCACATTAGCCTCTTCAGCAGTCTGTTCTTTAATTCTTTCTTCAATCTGGTTCACTAGTTTGTGAGCCATTCTACATGCCTGTTGTATGGAGGCGGGCTCGTGTGAACTTATATCTTCTTGGATTCTTTCCGGTAATCCTTTCACAAACGCGTCGATCTTCTCTTCCTCATCTTCGAATGCTCCCGGACACAATAGGCACAATTCTGTGAATCGTCTTTCGTACGTGGTAATATCAAATCCTTGGGTTCGTAACCCTCTAAGTTCTATCTTGAGCTTATTGACCTCGGTTCTGGGACGGTACTTCTCGTTCATCAAGTGCTTGAATGCTGACCACGGTAGTGCGTACGCATCGTCTTGTCCCACTTGCTCTAGATAGGTATTCCACCATGTTAACGCAGAACCTGTGAAGGTATGCATAGCGTACTTCACTTTGTCCTCTTCAGTACACTTACTTATGGCAAACACCGATTCGACCTTCTCGGTCCACCGTTTCAATCCGATCGGTCCTTCGGTTCCATCAAATTCCAAAGGTTTGCAGGCAGTGAATTCTTTGTAGGTGCATCCTACACGATTTCCTGTACTGCTAGATCCAAGGTTATTGTTGGTATGTAGTGCAGCCTGTACTGCGGCTATGTTTGAAGCTAGAAAAGTATGGAATTCCTCTTCATTCATATTCACGATGTGTCGAGTAGTCGGTGCCATTTCCTTCAAAATAGTCAAATGGAACAAGTTAATCATACAGAATATTAAGAGTAGTTAATAGTATTTCGTAGCATAATATGAACTCATTTATAAAAGCTTTTTCTTCATATTAGCGTTTTATAAGTTTAAATTCGGGTAGTACCTACCCGTTAAGTTCATACTTAGTAGCTAATATACAATTCAACTACTACAATTCTATATGAAAAACTGATTATAATAATATTTTGCGTTCAAACTTTTACACAATATTTTACAAACTTACAATACCGCTTATTTTACATATAGCATGAAATATAGCACACAATAAATTTGATACAAGATGGTTGTGAAGATAATTCTAGCTAGTACACAAGTCGTTCAGCAAAGGCAATAAAGACACGTAATTCATACGTCCAGAAACAAGTCATGCATTCTAGTTTTACTAGGATTACTTCCCATCCTTGGTCTTGTGGAATATAACCATTATGGCCGTTGATAAGACAGCGTGTTGTAACGTCGTCAAAGGGACGAGGGTTACGTAATGTCCAACAGTCCCGTAACAATCTAAAAACCTCATTTCTTACCCCAATTATCGACTCCGTCACTTGTGGAAACGTTTTGTTTAATAGTTGTAGCCCGATGTTCTTATTCTCACTTTGGTGAGAAGCGAACATTACTAATCCGTAAGCATAACATGCTTCTTTATGTTACATGTTAGCCGCTTTTTCTAAATCACGAAGTCCAATATTCTGATATATTGAGTCAAAATAATTTCTTAACCCATTGCGTAAAATAGCATTTGGGTTCCCCGCAATATATGCGTCAAAGTAAACACATCGTAACTTATGGATTTCCCAATGTGATATCCCCCATCTTTTGAACGAAAGCCTTTTATAAACCAAGGCATTCTTGGAACGTTCTTCGAATGTCTTACAAACTGATCTCGCCTTAAATAGTTGTGCCGAAGAATTCTGACCGACTCTAGACAAGATTTCATCAATCATGTCTCCGGGTAGGTCTCTTAAAATATTGGGTTGTCTATCCATTTTGTGTTTTTATACTGTAAAATAGACAAGAGTTAGATTCATAAAAAAAATACTTATTAATACAGGCAATTTTTACATATATCATAAAGCATAAGCACACTATATTACATATATTACACCACACGAATACAACTATCTTATTCCGACTCGCTTGTTTCTTCTTCTTCGGTTTTGATTCGTTTTGCCAAGTTTCTAGGGATATATGATGTTCTCCTAATACGAGGTTTTCCACATTGGTTTAGAAAAAACTGGTGGTTTAGAGGTTCCCGGGTCATTGTTACAACTTAAGGACTTCGGGGGTTGACGATACATATAAAGTTCATCGGGGTTGGAATTAGATTTCTCTATTTTTATGCCCTTTCCCTTATTATTTTCTTTTGCCTTTTTAAATTCAGTTGGGGTAATTTCTATAACATCATCGGAATTCTCGTCGGAATCCGATTCATCGGAGAATTGGTAATCCTCCCAATATTTTGCTTCCTTAGCGGAAACACCATTGACCATAATTAACCTTGGTCGGTTGGTTGAGGATTTTCTTTTACTTAACCGTTTTATTATTTCCCCCACCGGTTCTATTTCTTCATCCAGTTCCGATTCTTCTTCCGGTTCCGATTCTTCTTCCGGTTCCGACTCTTCTTCCGGTTCCTCTTCGGGAACTTGTGAAACAGTCCACGAATCATTCCAATTTACATTTGACTCTTCATTATTATTAGGTGAGTCAATGGGACTTGTTCTAGAGGTAGACATCTATCACATAATATCAAACGCGTTAAGAGATTAATATATCACATAATATTCACATGTTAAAAATATATAGTTTCCAACAAAATTTGTTAAGCAATCATTTTTCAAGTAAACACGGTCGAAGTCCAGACTCACTAATGCATCCTAACAAACTCGATAAGACACACTAATGCAAAATTCTGGTTCTCTAAGACCAACGCTCGAATACCAACTGAAATGTCCCGTTCTTATTGATTAAAAACGTTCTATATTAATTGATTTCGTTGCGAGGTTTTGACCTCTATATGAGACGTTTTTCAAATACTGCATTCATTTTAAAACAAACCATAACCTTTATTTCATCAATAAATGTTTAAAAAGCTTTACGTAGATTATCAAATAATGATAATCTAAAATATCCTGTTTACACACGACCATTACATAATGGTTTACAATACAAATATGTTACAACAAAATAAGTTTCTTGAATGCAGTTTTTACACAATATCATACAAGCATGGACTCCAAATCTCGTCCTTATTTAAGTATGCGACAGCGGAAGCTCTTAATAATCACCTGTGAATAAACATGCTTAAAACGTCAACAAAAATGTTGGTGAGTTATAGGTTTAACCTATATATATCAAATCATAATAATAGACCACAAGATTTCATATTTCAATACACATCCCATACATAGAGATAAAAATCATTCATATGGTGAACACCTGGTAACCGACATTAACAAGATGCATATATAAGAATATCCCCATCATTCCGGGATCCTCCTTCGGACATGATATAAATTTCGAAGTACTAAAGCATCCGGTACTTTGGATGGGGCTTGTTGGGCCCGATAGATCTATCTTTAGAGTTCGAATCAATTAGGGTGTCTGTTCCCTAATTCTTAGATTACCAGACTTAATAAAAAGGGCATATTCGATTAGATAATCCAACCATAGAATGTAGTTTCGATTACTTGTGTCTATCGCGTAAAGCATTTATAAAAGCAGCGCATGTATTCTCAGTCCCAAAAATATATATTGTAAAAGCATTTAAAAAGGGATTAATGAAACTCACGTATATAAATATTGTAA
Organism: Rutidosis leptorrhynchoides; assembly: GCF_046630445.1. Taxonomy (NCBI): domain Eukaryota; kingdom Viridiplantae; phylum Streptophyta; class Magnoliopsida; order Asterales; family Asteraceae; genus Rutidosis; species Rutidosis leptorrhynchoides. The sequence goes on from NC_092334.1 coordinate 418,592,712, forward strand.
AACAGTTAATAAAGCATTTGCATGTATTCTCAGCCCAAAAACGTAAAGAGTAAAAAGGGCGAATGAAACTCACTTTCACAGATTTTTACTTCGTCGGGAAGTAAGACTTGGCCACTGGTTGATTCACGAACCTATAACAATATATACATATATATCAAAGTATGTTCAAAATATATTTATAACACTTTTAATATATTTTGATGTTTTAAGTTTATTAAGTCAGCTGTCCTCGTTAGTAACCTACAACTAGTTGTCCACAGTTAGATGTACAGAAATAAATCGATAAATATTATCTTGAATCAATCCACGACCCAGTGTATACGTATCTCAGTATTGATCACAACTCAAACTATATATATTTTGGAATCAACCTCAACCCTGTATAGCTAACTCCAACATTCACATATAGAGTGTCTATGGTTGTTCCGAAATATATATAGATGTGTCGACATGATAGGTCGAAACATTGTATACGTGTCTATGGTATCTCAAGATTACATAATATACAATACAAGTTGATTAAGTTATGGTTGAAATAGATTTGTTACCAATTTTCACGTAGCTAAAATGAGAAAAATTATCCAATTTTGTTTTACCCATAACTTCTTCATTTTAAATCCATTTTGAGTGAATCAAATTGCTATGGTTTCATATTGAACTCTATTTTATGAATCTAAACAGAAAAAGTATAGGTTTATAGTCGGAAAAATAAGTTACCAGTCATTTTTGTAAAGGTAGTCATTTCAGTCAAAAGAACGACGTCTAGATGACCATTTTAGAAAACATACTTCTACTTTGAGTTTAACCATAATTTTTGGATATAGTTTCATGTTCATAATAAAAATCATTTTCTCAGAATAACAACTTTTAAATCAAAGTTTATCATAGTTTTTAATTAACTAACCCAAAACAGCCCGCGGTGTTACTACGACGGCGTAAATCCGGTTTTACGGTGTTTTTCGTGTTTCCAGGTTTTAAATCATTAAGTTAGCATATCATATATTTTAAAAGTCAAGTTAGAAGGATTAACTTTTGTTTGCGAACAAGTTTAGAATTAACTAAACTATGTTCTAGTGATTACAAGTTTAAACCTTCGAATAAGATAGCTTTATATGTATGAATCGAATGATGTTATGAACATCATTACTACCTTAAATTCCTTGGATAAACCTACTGGAAAAGAGAAAAATGGATCTAGCTTCAACGGATCCTTGGATGGCTCGAAGTTCTTGAAGCAGAATCATGACACGAAAACAAGTTCAAGTAAGATCATCACTTGAAATAAGATTGTTATAGTTATAGAAATTGAACCAAAGTTTGAATATGATTATTACCTTGTATTAGAATGATAACCTACTGTAAGAAACAAAGATTTCTTGAGGTTGGATGATCACCTTACAAGATTGGAAGTGAGCTAGCAAACTTGAAAGTATTCTTGATTTTATGTAACTAGAACTTGTAGAATTTATGAAGAACACTTAGAACTTGAAGATAAAACTTGAGAGAGATTAATTAGATGAAGAAAATTGAAGAATGAAAGTGTTTGTAGGTATTTTTGGTCGTTGGTGTATGGATTAGATATAAAGGATATGTAATTTTGTTTTCATGTAAATAAGTCATGAATGATTACTCATATTTTTGTAATTTTATGAGATATTTCATGCTAGTTGCCAAATGATGGTTCCCACATGTGTTAGGTGACTCACATGGGCTGCTAAGAGCTGATCATTGGAGTGTATATACCAATAGTACATACATCTAAAAGTTGTGTATTGTACGAGTACGAATACGGGTGCATACGAGTAGAATTGTTGATGAAACTGAACGAGGATGTAATTGTAAGCATTTTTGTTAAGTAGAAGTATTTTGATAAGTGTATTGAAGTCTTTCAAAAGTGTATAAATACATATTAAAACACTACATGTATATACATTTTAACTGAGTCGTTAAGTCATCGTTAGTCGTTACATGTAAGTGTTGTTTTGAAACCTTTAGGTTAACGATCTTGTTAAATGTTGTTAACCTAATGTTTATAATATCAAATGAGATTTTAAATTATTATATTATCATGATATTATCATGTATGAATATCTCTTAATATGATATATATACATTAAATATCTTTACAACGATAATCGTTACATATATGTCTCGTTTAAAAATCATTAAGTTAGTAGTCTTGTTTTTACATATGTAGTTCATTGTTAATATACTTAATGATATGTTTACTTATCATAGTATCATGTTAACTATATATATATATCCATATATATGTCATCATATAGTTTTTACAAGTTTTAACGTTCGTGAATCACCGGTCAACTTGGGTGGTCAATTGTCTATATGAAACATATTTCAATTAATCAAGTCTTAACAAGTTTAATTGCTTAACATGTTGGAAATATTTAATCATGTAAATATCAATCTCAATTAATATATATAAGCATGGAAAAGTTCGGGTCACTACAGTACCTACCCGTTAAATAAATTTCGTCCCGAAATTTTAAGCTGTTGAAGGTGTTGACAAATCTACTGGAAATAGATGCGGGTATTTCTTCTTCATCTGATCTTCACGCTCCAAGGTGAACTCGGGTCCTCTACGAGCATTCCATCAAACCTTAACAATTGGTATCTTGTTTTGCTTAAGTCTTTTAACCTCACGATCCATTATTTCGACGGGTTCTTCGATGAATTGAAGTTTTTCGTTGATTTGGATTTCATCTAATGGAATAGTGAGATCTTCTTTAGCAAAACATTTCTTCAAATTCGAGACGTGGAAAGTGTTATGTACAGTCGCGAGTTGTTGAGGTAACTCAAGTCGGTAAGCTACTGGTCCGACACGATCAATAATCTTGAATGGTCCAATATACCTTGGATTTAATTTCCCTCGTTTACCAAATCGAACAACGCCTTTCAAAGGTGCAACTTTAAGCATGACCATCTCTCCAATTTCAAATTCTATATCTTTTCTTTTAATGTCAGCGTAGCTCTTTTGTCGACTTTGGGCAGTTTTCAACCGTTGTTGAATTTGGATGATCTTCTTGGTAGTTTCTTGTATAATCTCCGGACCCGTAATCTGTCTATCCCCCACTTCACTCCAACAAATCGGAGACCTGCACTTTCTACCATAAAGTGCTTCAAACGGCGCCATCTCAATGCTTGAATGGTAGCTGTTGTTGTAGGAAAATTCTGCTAACGGTAGATGTCGATCCTACTGTTTTCGAAATCAATAACACATGCTCGTAGCATGTCTTCAAGTGTTTGTATCGTCCTTTCGCTCTGCCCATCAGTTTGTGGATGATAGGCAGTACTCATGTCTAGACGAGTTCCTAATGCTTGCTGTAATGTCTGCCAGAATCTTGAAATAAATCTTCCATCCCTATCAGAGATAATAGAGATTGGTATTCCATGTCTGGAGACGACTTCCTTCAAATACAGTCGTGCTAACTTCTCCATCTTGTCATCTTCTCTTATTGGCAGGAAGTGTGCAGATTTGGTGAGACGATCAACTATTACCCAAATAGTATCAAAACCACTTGCAGTCCTTGGAAATTTAGTGATGAAATCCATGGTAATGTTTTCCCATTTCCATTCCGGGATTTCGGGTTGTTGAAGTAGACCTGATGGTTTCTGATGCTCAGCTTTGACCTTAGAACACGTCAAACATTCTCCTACATATTTAGCAACATCGGCTTTCATACACGGCCACCAAAAATGTTTCTTGAGATCCTTGTACATCTTCCCCGTTCCAGGATGTATTGAGTATCTGGTTTTATGAGCTTCTCTAAGTACCATTTCTCTTATATCTCCAAATTTTGGTACCCAAATCCTTTCAGCCCTATACCGGGTTCCGTCTTCCCGAATATTAAGATGCTTCTCTGATCCTTTGGGTATTTCATCCTTTAAATTTCCCTCTTTTAAAACTCCTTGTTGCGCCTCCTTTATTTGAGTAGTAAGGTTATTATGAATCATTATATTCATAGATTTTACTCGAATGGGTTCTCTGTCCTTCCTGCTCAAGGCATCGGCTACCACATTTGCCTTCCCCGGGTGGTAACGAATCTCAAAGTCGTAATCATTCAACAATTCAATCCACCTACGCTGCCTCATATTCAGTTGTTTCTGATTAAATATGTGTTGAAGACTTTTGTGGTCGGTATATATAATACTTTTGACCCCATATAAGTAGTGCCTCCAAGTCTTTAATGCAAAAACAACCGCGCCTAATTCCAAATCATGCGTCGTATAATTTTGTTCGTGAATCTTCAATTGTCTAGACGCATAAGCAATCACCTTCGTTCGTTGCATTAATACACAACCGAGACCTTGCTTTAATGCGTCACAATAAATCACAAAATCATCATTCCCTTCAGGCAATGACAATATAGGTGCCGTAGTTAGCTTTTTCTTCAATAACTGAAACGCTTTCTCTTGTTCATCATTCCATTCAAATTTCTTCCCTTTATGCGTTGATGCAGTCAAGGGTTTTGCTATTCTGGAAAAGTCTTGGATGAACCTTCTGTAGTAATCAGCTAGTCCTAAAAACTGGAGTATGTGTTTCGGAGTTTTCGGGGTTTCCCACTTTTCAACAGTTTCTATCTTTGCCGGATCCACCTTAATACCTTCTTTGTTCACTATGTGACCGAGGAATTGAACTTCTTCCAACCAAAATGCACACTTTGAAAACTTAGCGTACAATTCTTCCTTCCTCAATACTTCTAACACCTTTCTCAAATGTTCACCGTGTTCTTGGTCATTCTTTGAGTAAATAAGTATGTCATCAATGAAAACAATGACAAACTTGTCAAGGTATGGTCCACACACTCGGTTCATAAGGTCCATGAACACAGCTGGTGCATTAGTTAAACCAAACGGCATGACCATAAACTCGTAATGACCGTAACGTGTTCTGAAAGCAGTCTTTGGAATATCATCTTCTTTCACCCGCATTTGATGATACCCGGAACGTAAGTCAATCTTTGAATAAACAGACGATCTTGTTAAATGTTGTTAACCCAATGTTTATAATATCAAATGAGATTTTAAATTATTATATTATCATGATATTATCATGTATGAATATCTCTTAATATGATATATATACATTAAATGTCTTTACAACGATAATCGTTACATATATGTCTCGTTTAAAAATCATTAAGTTAGTAGTCTTGTTTTACATATGTAGTTCATTGTTAATATACTTAATGATATGTTTACTTATCATAGTATCATGTTAACTATATATATATCCATATATATGTCATCATATAGTTTTTACAAGTTTTAACGTTCGTGAATCACCGGTCAACTTGGGTGGTCAATTGTCTATATGAAACATATTTCAATTAATCAAGTCTTAACAAGTTTGATTGCTTAACATGTTGGAAACATTTAATCATGTAAATATCAATCTCAATTAATATATATAAACATGGAAAAGTTCGGGTCACTACAAGGGTAAACTTATTAACTTCATTATATATGTACATATATGATTTTATAAATCGCATAAGTGACAGAAAAATTTTATTGCTTTCGTTTGTCCATAAATCTCGTGAGGACCTTACAATAAACAATGTGTAAAAATTTTGATAAACATATTTTTTCGTATTTCAGAGGTTACGAGTTTAAAAAGGTCGAGTGAAAAATCTTTGAATCATCGGTTGACATGTTACTAGGTAATGAAAACTAATGAATTAAATGTAGTTTTGATGATTATCAGGGACTTAAGTCTTTGGCCCAAAAATGTTCACGTGCGAAGCCGTTGCTAAAAAAGTGAGGTATGAATGATAGAGCATGAGGATGAGAAGTTAATCGCTTCTTGACTTTGCAAGATGCCAAACTGGTTATGACTAACATTAAAGTCGGAATGCTGATGGTGGTAATATCGCTAGATGAGAATCTCTTGGAATAAGTCAGGACTTCGAGTTATGTAAGAATGAGCATCGTTTCAACAGACGTGGCAAATAAGATCCTTAGGGTAACGCAGTAATTTTGAATGGTTTAAGTGTAAGTGGATGCCCGAAGGCTCTGCATGTAACATCCCGCGTTTTTCCGTTAAATTTATTTTAACACCGTCTTTTTTTTTTTTTAAAATAATATCTTTCGTATTTAAATTCGTCGACTCCGTTGACGAACGTTCATAATATTCTCGTTATTTAATTATAACATCTCTCGTTAACTTGCGTTTTAAAAATATTCGATCGGTTAAATCCCGCACCCGCTTCTAAACTCGAGGGACTAAAATTGACACGGGGCAAACTAGTTGACTAGGTCAACTAGTCCACCCCAATCACCACCATTCAACCATCTCCCTCTCTCTCTCTTTCTCTCTAGCAAGAACACACACACAAACCCCAACTTCATAAAATCATCATCTAAATTCGATCTAGGAGGCTTACAACAAAACAAATTACATTTTCGTGATCCTCTCTTCATTCTCTACGATTTGATACTAACTTCATCGATTTTGGGTAACAATTCTAAAACTCTAGATTTCTCTAAATTCGTGTTTTTGACTTGAAATGGTGTTAGTTAGTGTCTATGGCTCGTGTATAACATGAATATATGTTTTGTTTGCTCGATTCGTTGTTTTGAGTAACTAGTTTGAACATTTGAAATGGGTGTGCTAAATCCTTGATTTTGGATGAGTTAAAGTTGTTTAATTGTTAAAGTTCATGTTTTAATTGTGTTACTAGTATCATTAGCTACATTTTGATGTGTAGGTTGATTAAGAAAACTTCAAAAACCCGATTAAGGATTTTGTGATGTTTGACTAGGGTTTGATAGACTTTGAAATGATCTTTTGATGCGTTGAATGCTTGTTAATGTTGTTAGTAAGTGTTTAGATGCAATGTATACTTAATTACCTTCGAAACGGCATATCGTATGTGTAAATTGGATTCCCGAATCTTAAAATACGTTTTACGAACTTGAAACTTTGAAAATAAACCTTTCTTGATCAATTGACGAGTTTTCGGTTATTGTAAATGATGTTTTTGTTTGATGATATGTGGTTAGTTGTATTGCTCGTCAAAATACCTTTCCGAGGATATAAGATACATGTTTTGGTTGTTTGCGGATCATAAATGGTGAATGTTTGATGTTTGGTTCGTGCATACTTTGAAAAACTGACCAGAAATCTCTGCCCAGATGGTTGCGCGGCGCGCCCCATCCCCGCGCGGCGCGCGGATTGGCCTGGCCAGAATTCTGCTCACTTTGTCACTTTTCACGCGAAATGTTTGACTAGCTATCGACCTCCGATTCACATGAAACTTGTTTTAATATACTTGTATATGAATATTTAGCATAGAAAAATAGTCCGGGACCCGACCCGAACGCGTTGACTTTTTCGTTGACTTTGACCAAGTTTGACTTTTAGTCAAACTTAACCAAACTTTTATACAATCATTCTAACATGCTTTTATACTTGTTTCTTGTATGAAACTTGACAACGTGATTCACATGCTATATTTAATCGAGTCGTATTGAGCCATAGGACTAATTGAACACATTTCACCCGACCTTGTGTCGTAACCGGTTAATTGATATAACTTACTTGTTTAGGTCAAGGCTAAGCAACTTTCATGCACACGTTTACTTGTTGAAGTACCTTTATACTCGTGCACTCGAGGTGAGATCATAGTCCCACCTTTTCAACAACTTTTATACTTTTAAATCGTGGGCTGAGAAAACATATACTTTGTTACATCTCGTACTACTTACTTTTATGTTTTGAACACAAGTGTGAAAACAAACATTCCACGTGCGAGTTAGAACAAAAATGCCTCAATTCGATTATCATTAGTTACACTTGCAGGGTGTAAGCGAGAACTTATATTGTGTGGCCATACGGGTTTAACAAACCCTCATTCGGACGGTTCGCTACCGTTATGCGGATGAAATATATTTTTGTGTTTTAGTGCGGGTTCTAGCACTGTGTGATGGGGTAACGTTGGTTAAGTTTTGATAATTGAGTGCTCGCGTATAACAACACTTTTGGAATGCAAATGATTTGGATAATCTACGTTATGGAAATACAAAATCTTGTAGTTCAAAAACAACGTTTAATACTTACTAAACCTATGATTTCACCAACGTTTTCGTTGACAGATTTCTCTATGTTTTTCTCAGGTCTTGCACGATATGTGATACATGCTTCCGCTCACTATTTGATACTTGCATTGGATGTCGAGTATACATGCATTACTTGGAGCGTCTTTTGACTTTACTTTAAACCGTGTCGCCTAGATTTCAAATGTACTTATAACCTTGTAACTTAACTTTTGGTTGAACAATCCTTGTAAACTTTGAAAACAATCTTTATTTGAATATGAGGGCGACATATTTTGGTCAAACATTGTCATAAAGACTTATGACCAGGTAATGGGACCCACGTAGTCGACGCCGTCACTTGACGATTTGTCGGGGTCGCTACAAGTGGTATCAGAGCCTTGGTTGTAGGGATTTAGAGTTCATTTGTGTCCACCCCGAGTCATAGGGTACATAGGTGAATCTAGACTACAACCGGCATATAGACTGAAGTAGGAATTACTTGACTATTCGTGCATTTATACTCGAACTCTTCTATCATATCTAACTCGTATTCGATCTTGATCTTACGTTGATAAATTTTGTTGACGCGCCACCTTGACCTTATGAAGTAATGTTAAATGCACATGAGAATCAGGGTAATATAATTTCCGGGATTATATTACGGTGATTCATATGGACATTCCGACATTATGACATAAAGAATTTAAGGCGAGTCAAGGAAAATTTTCTCTACATCATCATTCCATATCATGATTAGTATTATTGAGAATACTAATCAATGATATTCTTGTGTCTTGAAGGAACAATGCCTCCCCGTCGCGGGCCACGTAATGAAACTTCCGAACAAGCTTTTCAACGCATGATAGCCGCCGCCATAGGTGCGGCTATGGCTAGTATCTCCTCCGACATCAATAACAACCACAACCACAACAACCATGGAGCCGGTAATTCAAACGAGGGTTGCTCCTACAAAACTTTCATGGGGTGCAAACCTCACACCTTCGATGGGACCGGAGGACCGGTTGTGCTCACCCGATGGTTTGAGCAAACAGAAGCCGTTTTTAGCATAAGCGGTTGTCGGGACCAAGACAAAGTCAAATATTCCACCCACACTTTTGCCGGTATCGCCCTCACATGGTGGAATACGTATGTGCTGTCGGTGGGTATCGATGAAGCCCACACACTCTCATGGGCCGACTTAAAGAAAAAGATGATCACCGAATACTTCCCGCGCGAAGAGACCCGTAAGCTCGAACACGAACTAAGAACTTTAAAAGCGGTCGGGAATGACCTAAAGGCATATAATCAACGATTTTCTGAGCTATCCTTGATGTGCCCAAACCTCGTGACCCCCGAACCTCTAAGGGTTGAACTTTACATGGATGGTCTTCCCAAGAGCATCAAACAAGGAGTAATGTCATCCAAACCCAGTAATCACCAAGAGGCCCTGAATATGGCCCGTCAATTGATCGAAACGGTAGACGAGATTGAAGTGCCGGCACCTAAAGCCGAGGATGAGTCGGGTGACAACAAAAGAAAATGGGAAGCCCCCCAATCGAGTAACTACAACAACAACTTTTCCAAGGAACCTCTCACCCCCGTCGGCAAGAAAAGTTATGCCGGGACACGACCTTTTTGCAACAAATGCCACAAGCATCATTTTGGTGAATGTGGCAAGCTAATTTGCCATCGGTGCCAAGGTAGTGGTCATATTGCCAAGTATTGTGGAAGTACCGCCCCCGTCACTCAAAAGGGGCCCGACGCACCAAAGCCGAGTATTTGCTACAAATGCGGCCAATCGGGTCATTTTAGGAATGAATGCCCAAAGAATAAAGCAAAAACCAACGCGCGCCGTTGAACTTACGACATCGACACCTAGGATGCCCGAGACGATGATGGACTAGTCACGGGTACGTTTCCTCACAACAAACCGTATATTTCATACTTATTCGATTCGAGTACCGTTAGACGTTTTATAACCAAGGATTTGACTCGTGCTCTTTATATTCCACCTCTTTCCCCCAGATACTACTTAGACGATTTAAGTGACCGACGGAAAATATTGTGTGCCTATAAATTTTATTGGATGATATACGTTAAGACTTTTGACTTGACACCTATAGAACTAGGGAGCTCGGAACCTATTCGTAAAAAAAAAAAAAAAAAAAAAAAAAAAAAAAAAAAAAAAATGTTTCCCCATCATCTTGTATAGATTATTGTGAACTGAGTAATTTTCGGTTGGAAACCGATACCCTCTCCCTCGCATCCATGACCTCATGATTATTTGCACGAATCCCGTATGTTCCAAATCGACCTCCGTTCCGGTTATCATCAATTGGGGGTTAAGTGAGACGATGTCTCCTAAGCCACTTTCCGAACTCGCAACGTTAGTTGTAAAACTCTCTTAGTACCGTTTGATTTATTTAGGGCTCGCCCGTATCCATAAACCTCTTGAACCGCGTATGCAAATTCATATAGACTAATCTGTTATCGTATTTATAGATGACATCTTAACTTATTTAAGTAAAGAAGGAAAACGAACAACATCACCATCTTACGCTCGAACTTTTGAGAAAAGAGCAACTTTATACCAAATTCTCCGAGTGAGAATTTCTGTTGAACGAAGTCCAATTTTCTAGACCATGATGTTAATGGTCAAGGCATTACAATCAATCTCGAAATCAAGCCACATGTAATCAGGAAACTCTCCCAACTCAGACTTGTATTCGTAAAATCTTAGATCTCGCCTGTTATCACCGAAGATTCATTTCTGACTTTTCTCGTGTTACCCGACTTTTACACTCGTTAACTCACTAAGGGAAAACTTTAAACCTCTCCGTGTTCGAACCTTGAGCGTGATTCTTCACACCAACATTTCTAGTTAAAATCGTATAACAACAGATGGAACTCAAACATGGAAATATTTCTACATGAACGCCGAAAGGCATACTCTCTCGACTCAAAATTAACGTAACTAAAATTCGTTATTTTGCACGAAGAATTCGAATATTAAACTGTAGATCCGATCAACTTTCTCGTCATCACGTACCACACACATACCTCTGTTATTTCACCGTTACTGTCTGATATTACTGGAATTTAAGATAACACACAATCCAACGATACTTCACTCTTCTTTGACTTAACGTCCTTGTGTTTCTGATAATCGGCCAACTATTATTCAACCCCGAACTATACAACTACGTGTACTATCTTGTTTCTCTTCCAAACTTCAATTTTCGACAACTAGAGGCGCGTTATGGCAACCTCGAGATGTAAGCTCATCCTATTCTCAGTCCTCATTTCACTCCTATCTTTATCGCTCGCATTTCCGTTTAAGGAAACTCCTTGTGACATTTCTCCATGGATAGAGAAATTCCTCATATTATATTAGTATTCGCCACGAGGGTGAATAGTCCTAACGAACATTTCTCGAACCCTAACTGACTTGTTCAAACATATCTTAAGAGATTCTATTCCAACACGGAGTATCTTGTCAAATATCCCGTATCGAATTACTCGTTTCGCCTCTAGTTTTACAAGAAACCTTGAAGACCCGCTTAGACATGAGTACCGCGTACCACCCACAAACAGACGAACCGAACAAACGAACGATTTACGTCTTCAAAAGACATGTTTCAAACTTGCATGGTCGCTTTTAGTAGATCCCTCTTACAACAGTAGTTACCACTCGTGTGTTCACACGCACTTTCCGAAACCCTATATGACCGCTAATGTCATACCCCTATTCGTTGGACCAAAGCATGTGGCAAACAAAACACCGAATCTTAACTCATCCAAGAAACAACAATTGAGATAATCCAAGTCCAAGAAGGGCTCGAGACGACCCGTAGTCGCCCAAAAGAGTCATACCAAACTTAGATGAAAACCTCACAAATCCCAGTGTGTAACCGCGTAATATTGAGAAACCGCACCTTGGAAAGGTGTAATCCAATTTGGGAAATCGAGAAAGGCTATATCCGCAATATCGAACCTTTTGAAACCTTGGGGCGTATTGGAACCGCTTCCTATCGTTTAGAACTTCAGACTCAATTAAGTTTCCGTTTACCCTACATTTCGTGTAACAAACTTAGAAACGTGTCCTGTGGAACAGGAACGTGCAATCCTGCTAGGTACATCAACTATCGATGACAAACTTCTCTTCATAGGAAAACCAGTTGAAATCGGGGATCGTAAAACCAAACTTTAATACAACGTAAAACCCTGACTATCCAAATTCATGAGAACACTCAAGGACGTACCTACACTTATTCATATTATGAACAACGTAAAGTCTCGAGTAAGAGATATCGACTACTACTTCCAACTAAATTTCGGGACGAAATTTCTTTTGAGGTGTGGATAATGTAACATCCCGCGTTTTTTCGTTAAATTTATTTTAACACCGTCTTTTTTTTTTAAAATAATATCTTTCGTATTTAAATTCGTCGACTCCGTTGACGAACGTTCATAATATTCTCGTTATTTAATTATAACATCTCTCGTTAACTTGCGTTTTAAAAATATTCGATCGGTTAAATCCCGCACCCGCTTCTAAACTCGAGGGACTAAAATTGACACGGGGCAAACTAGTTGACTAGGTCAACTAGTCCACCCCAATCACCACCATTCAACCATCTCCCTCTCTCTCTCTTTCTCTCTAGCAAGAACACACACACAAACCCCAACTTCATAAAATCATCATCTAAATTCGATCTAGGAGGCTTACAACAAAACAAATTACATTTTCGTGATCCTCTCTTCATTCTCTACGATTTGATACTAACTTCATCGATTTTGGGTAACAATTCTAAAACTCTAGATTTCTCTAAATTCGTGTTTTTGACTTGAAATGGTGTTAGTTAGTGTCTATGGCTCGTGTATAACATGAATATATGTTTTGTTTGCTCGATTCGTTGTTTTGAGTAACTAGTTTGAACATTTGAAATGGGTGTGCTAAATCCTTGATTTTGGATGAGTTAAAGTTGTTTAATTGTTAAAGTTCATGTTTTAATTGTGTTACTAGTATCATTAGCTACATTTTGATGTGTAGGTTGATTAAGAAAACTTCAAAAACCCGATTAAGGATTTTGTGATGTTTGACTAGGGTTTGATAGACTTTGAAATGATCTTTTGATGCGTTGAATGCTTGTTAATGTTGTTAGTAAGTGTTTAGATGCAATGTATACTTAATTACCTTCGAAACGGCATATCGTATGTGTAAATTGGATTCCCGAATCATAAAATACGTTTTACGAACTTGAAACTTTGAAAATAAACCTTTCTTGATCAATTGACGAGTTTTCGGTTATTGTAAATGATGTTTTTGTTTGATGATATATGGTTAGTTGTATTGCTCGTCAAAATACCTTTCCGAGGATATAAGATACATGTTTTGGTTGTTTGCGGATCATAAATGGTGAATGTTTGATGTTTGGTTCGTGCATACTTTGAAAAACTGACCAGAAATCTCTGCCCAGATGGTTGCGCGGCGCGTCCCATCCCCGCGCGGCGCGCGGATTGGCCTGGCCAGAATTCTGCTCACTTTGTCACTTTTCACGCGAAATGTTTGACTAGCTATCGACCTCCGATTCACATGAAACTTATTTTAATATACTTGTATATGAATATTTAGCATAGAAAAATAGTCCGGGACCCGACCCGAACGCGTTGACTTTTTCGTTGACTTTGACCAAGTTTGACTTTTAGTCAAACTTAACCAAACTTTTATACAATCATTCTAACATGCTTTTATACTTGTTTCTTGTATGAAACTTGACAACGTGATTCACATGCTATATTTAATCGAGTCGTATTGAGCCATAGGACTAATTGAACACATTTCACCCGACCTTGTGTCGTAACCGGTTAATTGATATAACTTACTTGTTTAGGTCAAGGCTAAGCAACTTTCATGCACACGTTTACTTGTTGAAGTACCTTTATACTCGTGCACTCGAGGTGAGATCATAGTCCCACCTTTTCAACAACTTTTATACTTTTAAATCGTGGGCTGAGAAAACATATACTTTGTTACATCTCGTACTACTTACTTTTATGTTTTGAACACAAGTGTGAAAACAAACATTCCACGTGCGAGTTAGAACAAAAATGCCTCAATTCGATTATCATTAGTTACACTTGCAGGGTGTAAGCGAGAACTTATATTGTGTGGCCATACGGGTTTAACAAACCCTCATTCGGACGGTTCGCTACCGTTATGCGGATGAAATATATTTTTGTGTTTTAGTGCGGGTTCTAGCACTGTGTGATGGGGTAACGTTGGTTAAGTTTTGATAATTGAGTGCTCGCGTATAACAACACTTTTGGAATGCAAATGATTTGGATAATCTACGTTATGGAAATACAAAATCTTGTGGTTCAAAAACAACGTTTAATACTTACTAAACCTATGATTTCACCAACGTTTTCATTGACAGATTTCTCTATGTTTTTCTCAGGTCTTGCACGATATGTGATACATGCTTCCGCTCACTATTTGATACTTGCATTGGATGTCGAGTATACATGCATTACTTGGAGCGTCTTTTGACTTTACTTTAAACCGTGTCGCCTAGATTTCAAATGTACTTATAACCTTGTAACTTAACTTTTGGTTGAACAATCCTTGTAAACTTTGAAAACAATCTTTATTTGAATATGAGGGCGACATATTTTGGTCAAACATTGTCATAAAGACTTATGACCAGGTAATGGGACCCACGTAGTCGACGCCGTCACTTGACGATTTGTCGGGGTCGCTACACTGCAGAACGTGGTAGTAAGTGCCTTCATCACATACACACACACATGAATCTCTCAATTTCGACAGTTGTAAAGTCTTCATGATGACTTGGATACGAATAAGCAACGAAAAATTTTATATAATAAGCAACGAAAGTTTTTTAGAAACCGTTTTAGGTGACAATGTAAGAAAAGAAACGAAGTTCTTAGTAAACTAGGGTTATGTACAACATGTACCATTCAAAGTGAAATATCTTTTGAATAAAAGATTTGATTTGTAAATGCGAAAGTAAAATTTCATATGTATTTGTCAAAATAAGTAATCATTTACTTTATTTTATATAACATATACGATTTCAAAAATTTGCACGAATGGCAAATAAAATAAATTTACTTTTATAAAACTTTGAGAGGATCGTACCGTAAAATAGTGTGTAAAATTTTTTTTTTTGCAAACAAAATTTTCATATTTCGGAGGTTACAAGTTGGAAAAAGATTGATGAGGATTGAGTAAAAGATTTTTGAAAAATTTCGGGTGATATTTGGGGTAATAAAAATTATTGAATTTAAATGTGATTGATGACTATTAGTAGGGCATAAGTCCTTTGACCAAAAATGCTTAAGTGTGAAGTTGTTGCTTATAAGTGAGATACGGATGTGGGAGTATGAGGAGGAGAATTTACCACCCATTGATTTTGAAAATTTTTGAACTGGTATGACTAATATCGAAGTAAGAAGGATGATGGTGTGATTATCATCAAATAAGAAATCTCTCAGAATAAGTTAGGATACAGAGTTGCGTAAGAATGAGTATCAAATAAGATTCCTGGCTAGTCCTTAAGATAGAATTCAAATTGCCGAAGTTGAAATGCCCCGTCCTAATCCATCTGGACGAAGTCATAAACATTTGATCCCAGAGCGATGATCGACTCCAAGTAATATCCTTAAATTGAGCAAATGCACAGCGAAGATTTCTTTCATACCTGAGAATAAACATGCTTTAAAGTGTCAACCAAAAGGTTGGTGAGTTCATAAGTTTATCATAAAACAATAAAATTCATCATTTTGATAGACCACAAGATTTAAATCCTGCATGGTACAAATGGGCCCGAATCCTATATCCACCTGTAATGTACATGCGATATCTTTTAAATACAGTACACCTTTCTCGTGTACGAAATCATCTTTCATAAATCTTAGTAACCGTACACATATCTCGTGCACAAAAATAACATACACATAACCTGTGTATAAAATCATTCTCTCGATACATAACATTCATATCAATTGGTGGCAATTATCATGTCTACATAATTCAATGGTGGCAATTATCATGTCCACATAATTCAATGGTGGCAATTATCATGTCCACATAATTCAACTGTGGCAATTATCATGTCCACATAATTCAACAATAATCTGCAGAACTTCTGTCTGCATAATAATTCATTCGAGGAATGTTTTGCTTGTGTCTATCTCGTCAAACATTTATAAAAGCATTTCATGTATTCTCAGTTCAAAATATATTTCAAAAACGTTTAATAAAGCAGTTGTAAAACAGTTATAAAGCAGCGCATGTATTCTCAGTCCCAAAAATGTAAAGAGTAAAAGGGAATCAAATGAACTCACCATGCTGTATTTTTTAGTAAAAATACATATACGACATTAAACAAGTGTAGGGTTGGCCTCGGATTCACGAACCTATATTAAGTATATATATTTAAAACATATAATGAAAATAAAATAATTCCATCTATTAATTATATAGTATTGGTATATTTAATGTTGTAGTTTATATATAATTTGTACTAAGTTCTAATATATTCCATATCTTAAATTGCATGATATATATATATATATATATATATATATATATATATATATATATATATTTTTTTTTGTATGCATAATAGAAATGTTAATATTTTTAATATATAATCATAAGTAATATTAATATAATTTTAGTATGAGTATATTTTTATATACAAAAATTTATTTGTTATAATAATATAATAATAATAATGATAATGAAATTTTAATTAAAAAGGTTGTTTTAATAATATTATTAGTTATAATAATAATATAAATCTTAATAAAAAAGATAATTTTAAATGATGCTTTTGGTAATACTAATAATTTTGATGAAAATATAAATTTTAATAAAAATGATAATTTTTAAAATTAAAGGTTCTTTTAACAATAATAATAATTATTATGACAATGTTAAAAATAATAATAACAATAATAATTCTAATAATGATACTTATGTTGATAATTTTAATAATGCTCATACTAATAATAATAATACTAATAATTCAAATTTTAAATTCTAATTCTAATTCTATTCTAATAATAATAATAATATTAATAACAATAACAATAATAATAATAATAATAATAATAATAATAATAATAATAATAATAATAATAATAATAATAATAATAATAATAATAATGATGATGATGATGATGATGATGATGATGATAAGTAACTACCTCAAAGTAGGCTAAAAATAAACTGTCAACAATGGGACTCGAACCCGTGACCTCTCGCTTAAGCAGACAACACCCCAACCAATGCTCTGGTGATACTTTTTTGATTTAAATTACAGTCTAATCCTTTTAACCTGTTTTATCCTTCAGCCCAACAGGAAATCCTTATTGCAAAACCCATTAAAACAAGGATGGCCCAACATAACAAGCATGTTTAGTCTCTAATTACAGGGCCTAGTTCGATTGTTTAAATTCATTACTTTTGTTGTTGGTTTGTGGTACGGTTTTGACAAACGCAGGAACATCCATCACAAATGTAGCAGCAAGTCACGACTCAGTTTCCTAATCGTATCATCATCATCATCTTCTTAATCATGTATCACTTAATCACCTAATCTTCATCATATAATACTATTTATATTGATGTGATTTAGAAAACGCATACCAGATTTGTCCACATGACTTCCTCATGTATCCATTAACCCTTGGCCCATATTAAATCTGAGTTTTTGTTCTAGTTTATTGATTAACTGGTTAACCATGTACAGCTCGACTCACATGCTCTCAGACTATACCATAATCTTATCAACCCAAAATATATTTCATTACCTTCACATGTGTCGGTTTTGTTTTCTAAAATCCCACTACCTAACTCGATCCATTAGGTATTATAATTATTTGGACATTAGTCCACTTGCAAAAGGAGAAATAAACAATTCTAATGATTTATCATTTGCTGACCACTTAGTCCCACAATATACATATCATTTGATTGGTATAGTTGATAAAGCTATATATTCAATACAACAATTTTATCATAACCATACCTTTAATTATTATTTATTCTAAATGCATCAATATAATTTGTATCCAACTTTTACCATCTTTTACGTTGTATATAAACAATAATAGGAACGGTAATGATCACAGGATCAGTGGTAGTTATGTGTTTATGGGTCGGTTGTAAACGGAAAACTCGATGCAGCAGCAGCAGTAGGAATGAAAGTAATAGCAGCAGTGTACAGTTTGGGTGGGTGCTTGATTAAAGTGGATTAGCCAAAAGTAGTGGTGGCTTTGTGGGTATTCGATCTTAAACAGAATTGAACAACAGCTCATGGTTTGATGATGATTGAGGTGGTTCACGGTGGTGGTATACACGATGGTTAAGGATATGATTAAAGATGGTGCATAGTGGCGATTGTATAATTTTCTAGCAACCATAAGTAGAAACGAAACCAATAGGATACAACACCAGTGGTCTACACAACTCTCTTGATTCTCATTTGATGAAGTTGTCATGTTCCAAGTATTGTAGTGAAGATTATGGCACCCGAAACCGTCATGAAGGTTTGAATTTTTGAGAGTCTTTATTTATTTATTTGTATTTAATTTTGAGAGTGCTGATTATTGAGAAATGAAGGAATGCTTCATGGTGGTAGTTTGGGTGATGGGTGTGTGTGAGCCTTCGAATGACCAAAACAGAAAGCAGTCTGCAGCTGCTATAGCAGCAGCCTTTGTGGTTTTCCTTTCGAGCAGCGGCAGTCGAGTTTTCATGGGATTGACAAACGAACAGGAAACAAACAATCAAAGCAAAGGGTTCGTGTAACGACCCTGGATTTTCCAACGTTTATTTATTAATAATTATTATTATTAATACGTGTGATAAAACGAATGTACGTTATTACATTTACATGTTACCATGATTGCCCGAACTTGACTTTAATTGCCCGAAACGTCTTTGTGACACCCGGAACTTGCACGAATAATATTTTTAGATATTATTTACATTCATGATTAAATTTATTAATAATTTTAATTAACTAAGACTATTAGTTAGTTACTTGGGCTTTAATTGGATTTAACTTGGTAAATACTTGAACTTGGGCCTTGTTAGTGTTAATGGACTTATGTAAGCCCACCCTACTTCTTAATGGACTTAGCTAGCCCATTCCTTACACTTGTAAGTATCATTTTAAATGTAACTAGCTAGTTAACTTGCTTGGAATCTTGTTACCTTATAATCCCCATGAACTAACACCCATTATCCAACTTTAAAGGCTTTACATGCTAGTAACTAGTGAGTAAACTTCTTCCCCCTCCCCCATTGAGAACCAACGGCCATAGGCCCTTTTGAAGAGGTTTTTGTTTCATTTTTCTCATTAATTCATTCACTTGTTTCTCTCATTCTCACACACACTCATTTGCTCTCAAACTTCTCCTCTCTTTTTCTCTCATACTTGTAAGAATTATGAACTTTTCTCCTCTTCTTTTTCTTTGTAAAACCGAACCTAGACACCCCTAAATCATCATCATCTTTTGTTGTTTGTTACTTGATCTTGTTGTAGCTTACTTACTTATAGTTTATTGTTACTTACTTTGTTGTTGTTACTTACTTTCATGATTTCAAGAATAAACTTACTAGTTTGATTCTTCATTTTATCTTGTTATAACAAGAACAACAAGAACATAATCTATCTAGTTATGTTCTACCTTACTTGTTTCAAAAGATTATAAAGTTCTTGTTGTTGAAATCATACTTGTAAGTCATGGAAGTAAACTTAAAGTTTACTTTACTTAAAGATCAACTTTGGTTGAATCTTTAAAGTATGAGCAACCCTTGAACTAATTACTTGTTTAATTAACTTGTTTCTTTATTTTATACACTTTAATTTCATGTAGTTAGTTTATATGATCAAGTACTACAAGTTAGTCTTGATCTCATATCTCTTGAACAAATTAAGTTAACTTTGAAAGTTCAAGAACACACAAACTAGTTTCTTTAAATATAACTTTGAATCTAGATTTTTGTGTCTTGGATCTTCAAGATCAAACTAAGAACTATGTTCTACTACTTATGATCTTGATTAGTTGGTTTACTTTCAAGTTTGTAACTTATTATTAGTCTTATAGTTCATGTATGTGTTAGATCTAAGACTTTGATGTAACTTTGGTTCATCAAACTTCATACAACTCTTAAGTGAGTTGTGCTTCATGTCTTAGACTTGCACTAGGGTTATGATGGTCAAGACTTGGTTAAGATGATGTAGATACATCAATGAGTTGTACACTTGAAGCTATATGCAACAAGGATGAGAACCATGATGAACATCAAGCACCAAGACCACCGGAACCCTTTTAAACTCACTGTTCTGTCCAAAACCTACTGACCTGATGCTTCTGGAACAGACCAGTAGACCTGGGCTGTTCTAACCTTGATTTTCAGATAGAACTTTTCGAGTAGATAACTTTTCATATAGGACTCGTCTTAATCCAAGTTACGGTTTAGGATTTATGGCCCTCCGATCGTTACTATGTCCTTTAACGTTGTGCAGAAATTTCTGACCTACTCGCACTTAGACCGTCGCCACGGTCAAACCAAGACGAGTTTGCTTCTGTAAATTTTACCACACTTAAGGGACTCATAGACGGAGCCATGGCCACTGGTCTCACCTTAATTCAGTAAGGGTAGAGGCCGTGGTGACTGACTGAAGTTAGACTTTGTTGAAAACTACTTTCATAAACAAAACTTACTTTACGCCTTTTGTTTAATGATGATTGATGATGACCCTTAAGACCTTAAATACATACTTTTAAACCTATTAAGATGATTTACTGACTTAGTACTATTTGACTTAGGTTGAGGACTTCGGACCATTTACTTGCACACCTTTCCCGACTACTACTTTACCGCTACATATCATTGTGAGTTATAGCATTCCCTTTTTACTTTAACTTATTTTGGGAACTGAGAATACATGCGGATTTTATGTTTTACATACTAGGCACGAGTACTTAAACTTATATATGTGTGGGTTATATAATGGCAGAAACATTCCCTTTAGCTCGGTAACATTTAATCATTGGTTTATGAACCGGTGAACGCGAATCTTAGATATGGATCCATAGGGTTTGACATCCCCACTCGGGCTAGTCGCACTAGCAGTCAATGAGTGTTTAATACTTCGTAAACATACGCACTCGCCAAGTGTACTTTCAGGGGGTATTTTAAACGTTAAGTTAGTTACCAAGTGCCCACGGTTAACATATACTTTATCATACTGTTTTGAAACGTTCTTTGTAGCACTGAAATCTCGTGGCCTACCTTACATACTGTTATACTTAAACTATAGCTCACCAACCGTTGTGTTGACGTTTTTAAGCATGTATTTCTCAGGTGCTTGAGGTTGCAACCGCTGTGTACTAGTCGTGCTGTAGAACCCGCTGCTTAGAGTTGTCCACGCATGAACTACTTTACTTTGCATTCAAACATTCGTACTTTTGAACAATGACTTGTAACGACCATTGTGGTCACGTACACTTATTTATTTGCTTCTACTTAGTGAAGCATGCTTTTGAAATGTAAAACATTTGATGTCGGTTATGACATCACCTTTTTATCGTGAATGCAACTTCTTTAATTACAGCATATAGTACTTAACCTTGTAATGATCCTGTTGTTGATGATTCGTACACGATGGTTTTGTACGAGGCATCACATTTGGTATCAGAGCATTGGTTGTAGGGAATTAGGTTGCATTAGTGAGTCTAAGACCGACCCGAGTGGGATTCACTAATAGGACTAATCTACAACTTGCTAGTTTACTTGTTTCCGCTGAACTTACTGCATGCTGCTGCTTACTGTTACTGCTATATGCCGTATGCTACTACATGATTTCACTACTGCATGCTATTACTTGCTTTCGATTGCATGCTAGTTTCGTACGATTACTGATATTGCCATGCTACTTATTGTCATACATGATTTAAACTGTTGGCCTATTATTTGCTTGCTTTATGACATACTGACATGGAAAATTTATTTTTCCTTGTTCAGATGTCGGATGTTCCACCTGCTGACATTTCGGGCAGTACAGACTCAGACCCCGTCGCCCTACCTACTGCTACACCTGCTGCTGCTACTGCCGATACACTGGCCCCGACACCCACTAGTGATCGCGGCGCTTCCACTTCCGGAGATGGTACTAGTGCACCTGCCCCAATTTCTGCTCCCGGACCCTCGAGGTCACAGCCCCGCATTGGTGGTATTGAGATCCCCGCAGAGTTCGGGGAAGGGCCTTTTCGTAACCACATGCGCACGCCTTGCCGACGCACTCCCGACGGACGTTTAGTCGTGATTCCTCCAAGCAGACACAGACAGATGTTGGCTGAAATGTCCCGTTCTTATTGATTAAAAACGTTCCATATTAATTGATTTCGTTGCGAGGTTTTGACCTCTATATGAGACGTTTTTCAAAGACTGCATTCATTTTTAAACAAACCATAACCTTTATTTCATCAATAAAGGTTTAAAAAGCTTTACGTAGATTATCAAATAATGATAATCTAAAATATCCTGTTTACACACGACCATTACATAATGGTTTACAATACAAATATGTTACAACAAAATAAGTTTCTTGAATGCAGTTTTTACACAATATCATACAAGCATGGACTCCAAATCTTGTCCTTATTTAAGTATGCGACAGCGGAAGCTCTTAATAATCACCTGAGAATAAACATGCTTAAAACGTCAACAAAAATGTTGGTGAGTTATAGGTTTAACCTATATATATCAAATCGTAACAATAGACCACAAGATTTCATATTTCAATACACATCCCATACATAGAGATAAAAATCATTCATATGGTGAACACCTGGTAACCGACAATAACAAGATGCATATATAAGAATATCCCCATCATTCCGGGACACCCTTCGGATATGATATAAATTTTGAAGTACTAAAGCATCCGGTACTTTGGATGGGGTTTGTTAGGCCCAATAGATCTATCTTTAGGATTCGCGTCAATTAGGGTGTCTGTTCCCTAATTCTTAGATTACCAGACTTAATAAAAAGGGGCATATTCGATTTCGATAATTCAACCATAGAATGTAGTTTCACGTACTTGTGTCTATTTTGTAAATCATTTATAAAACCTGCATGTATTCTCATCCCAAAAATATTAGATTTTAAAAGTGGGACTATAACTCACTTTCACAGATTTTTACTTCGTCGGGAAGTAAGACTTGGCCACTGGTTGATTCACGAACCTATAACAATATATACATATATATCAAAGTATGTTCAAAATATATTTACAACACTTTTAATATATTTTGATGTTTTAAGTTTATTAAGTCAGCTGTCCTCGTTAGTAACCTACAACTAGTTGTCCACAGTTAGATGTACAGAAATAAATCGATAAATATTATCTTGAATCAATCCACGACCCAGTGTATACGTATCTCAGTATTGATCACAACTCAAACTATATATATTTTGGAATCAACCTCAACCCTGTATAGCTAACTCCAACATTCACATATAGAGTGTCTATGGTTGTTCCGAAATATATATAGATGTGTCGACATGATAGGTCGAAACATTGTATACGTGTCTATGGTATCTCAAGATTACATAATATATAATACAAGTTGATTAAGTTATGGTTGGAATAGATTTGTTACCAATTTTCACGTAGCTAAAATGAGAAAAATTATCCAATCTTGTTTTACCCATAACTTCTTCATTTTAAATCCGTTTTGAGTGAATCAAATTGCTATGGTTTCATATTGAACTCTATTTTATGAATCTAAACAAAAAAAGTATAGGTTTATAGTCGGAAAAATAAGTTACAAGTCGTTTTTGTAAAGGTAGTCATTTCAGTCGAAAGAACGACGTCTAGATGACCATTTTAGAAAACATACTTCCACTTTGAGTTTAACCATAATTTTTGGATATAGTTTCATGTTCATAATAAAAATCATTTTCTCAGAATAACAACTTTTAAATCAAAGTTTATCATAGTTTTTAATTAACTAACCCAAAACAGCCCGCGGTGTTACTACGACGGCGTAAATCCGGTTTTACGGTGTTTTTCGTGTTTCCAGGTTTTAAATCATTAAGTTAGCATATCATATAGATATAGAACATGTGTTTAGTTGATTTTAAAAGTCAAGTTAGAAGGATTAACTTTTGTTTGCGAACAAGTTTAGAATTAACTAAACTATGTTCTAGTGATTACAAGTTTAAACCTTCGAATAAGATAGCTTTATATGTATGAATCGAATGATGTTATGAACATCATTACTACCTTAAGTTCCTTGGATGAACCTACTGGAAAAGAGAAAAATGGATCTAGCTGAAATGGATCCTTGGATGGCTCAAAGTTCTTGAAGCAAAATCATGACACGAAAACAAGTTCAAGTAAGATCATCACTTGAAATAAGATTGTTATAGTTATAGAAATTGAACCAAAGTTTGAATATGATTATTACCTTGTATTAGAATGATAACCTACTGTAAGAAACAAAGATTTCTTGAGGTTGGATGATCACCTTACAAGATTGGAAGTGAGCTAGCAAACTTGAAAGTATTCTTGATTTTATGAAACTAGAACTTTTGGAATTTATGAAGAACACTTAGAACTTGAAGATAGAACTTGAGAGAGTTCAATTAGATGAAGAAAATTGAAGAATGAAAGTGTTTGTAGGTGTTTTTGGTCGTTGGTGTATGGATTAGATATAAAGGATATGTAATTTTGTTTTCATGTAAATAAGTCATGAATGATTACTCATATTTTTGTAATCTTATGAGATATTTCATGCTAGTTGCCAAATGATGGTTCCCACATGTGTTAAGTGACTCACATGGGCTGCTAAGAGCTGATCATTGGAGTGTATATACCAATAGTACATACATCTAAAAGCTGTGTATTGTACGAGTACGAATACGGGTGCATACGAGTAGAATTGTTGATGAAACTGAACGAGGATGTAATTGTAAGCATTTTTGTTAAGTAGAAGTATTTTGATAAGTGTCTTGAAGTCTTTCAAAAGTGTATGAATACATATTAAAACACTACATGTATATACATTTTAACAGAGTCGTTAAGTCATCGTTAGTCGTTACATGTAAATGTTGTTTTGAAACCTTTAGGTTAACGATCTTGTTAAATGTTGTTAACCCAATGTTTATAATATCAAAAGAGATTTTAAATTATTATATTATCATGATATTATGATGTACGAATATCTCTTAATATGATATATATACATTAAATGTAGTTGCAACGATAATCGTTACATATATGTCTCGTTTCAAAATCATTAAGTTAGTAGTCTTGTTTTTACATATGTAGTTCATTGTTAATATACTTAATGATATGTTTACTTATCATAATATCATGTTAACTATATATATAACCATATATATGTCATCATATAGTTTTTACAAGTTTTAACGTTCGTGAATCACCGGTCAACTTGGGTGGTCAATTGTCTATATGAAACCTATTTCAATTAATCAAGTCTTAACAAGTTTGATTGCTTAACATGTTGGAAACATTTAATCATGTAAATATCAATCTCAATTAATATATATAAACATGGAAAAGTTCGGGTCACTACAGTACCTACCCGTTAAATAAATTTCGTCCCGAAATTTTAAGCTGTTGAAGGTGTTGACGAATCTTCTGGAAATAGATGCGGGTATTTCTTCTTCATCTGATCTTCACTCTCCCAGGTGAACTCGGGTCCTCTACGAGCATTCCATCGAACCTTAACAATTGGTATCTTGTTTTGCTTAAGTCTTTTAACCTCACGATCCATTATTTCGACGGGTTCTTCGATGAATTGGAGTTTTTCGTTGATTTGGATTTCATCTAACGGAATAGTGAGATCTTCTTTAGCAAAACATTTCTTCAAATTCGAGACGTGGAAAGTGTTATGTACAGCCGCGAGTTGTTGAGGTAACTCAAGTCTGTAAGCTACTGGTCCGACACGATCAATAATCTTGAATGGTCCAATATACCTTGGATTTAATTTTCCTCGTTTACCAAATCGAACAACGCCTTTCCAAGGTGCAACTTTAAGCATGACCATCTCTCCAATTTTAAATTCTATATCTTTTCTTTTAATGTCAGCGTAGCTCTTTTGTCGACTTTGGGCGGTTTTCAACCGTTGTTGAATTTGGATGATCTTCTCGGTAGTTTCTTTTATAATCTCCGGACCCGTAATCTGTCTATCCCCCAATTCACTCCAACAAATCGGAGACCTGCACTTTCTACCATAAAGTGCTTCAAACGGCACCATCTCAATGCTTGAATGGTAGCTGTTGTTGTAGGAAAATTCTGCTAACGGTAGATGTCGATCCCAACCGTTTCCAAAATCAATAACACATGCTCGTAGCATGTCTTCAAGCGTTTGTATCGTCCTTTCGCTCTGCCCATCAGTTTGTGGATGATAGGCAGTACTCATGTCTAGACGAGTTCCTAATGCTTGCTGTAATGTCTGCCAGAATCTTGAAATAAATCTGCCATCCCTATCAGAGATAATAGAGATTGGTATTCCATGTCTGGAGACGACTTCCTTCAAATACAGTCGTGCTAACTTCTCCATCTTGTCATCTTCTCTTATTGGTAGGAAGTGTGCTGATTTGGTGAGACGATCAACTATTACCCAAATAGTATCAAAACCACTTGCAGTCCTTGGCAATTTAGTGATGAAATCCATGGTAATGTTTTCCCATTTCCATTCCGGGATTTCGGGTTGTTGAAGTAGACCTGATGGTTTCTGATGCTCAGCTTTGACCTTAGAATACGTCAAACATTCTCCTACGTATTTAGCAACATCGGCTTTCATACCCGGCCACCAAAAATGTTTCTTGAGATCCTTGTACATCTTCCGCGTTCCAGGATGTATTGAGTATCTGGTTTTATGAGCTTCTCTAAGTACCATTTCTCTCATATCTCCAAATTTTGGTACCCAAATCCTTTCAGCCCTATACCGGGTTCCGTCTTCCCGAATATTAAGATGCTTCTCCGATCCTTTGGGTATTTCATCCTTTAAATTTCCCTCTTTTAAAACTCCTTGTTGCGCCTCCTTTATTTGAGTAGTAAGGTTATTATGAATCATTATATTCATAGATTTTACTCGAATGGGTTCTCTGTCCTTCCTGCTCAAGGCATCGGCTACCACATTTGCCTTCCCCGGGTGGTAACGAATCTCAAAGTCGTAATCATTCAATAATTCAATCCACCTACGCTGCCTCATATTCAGTTGTTTCTGATTAAATATGTGTTGAAGACTTTTGTGGTCGGTATATATAATAATTTTGACCCCATATAAGTAGTGCCTCCAAGTCTTTAATGCAAAAACAACCGCGCCTAATTCCAAATCATGCGTCATATAATTTTGTTCGTGAATCTTCAATTGTCTAGACGCATAAGCAATCACCTTCGTTCGTTGCATTAATACACAACCGAGACCTTGCTTTGATGCATCACAATAAATCACAAAATCATCATTCCCTTCAGGCAATGACAATATAGGTGCCGTAGTTAGCTTTTTCTTCAATAATTGAAACGCTTTCTCTTGTTCATCATTCCATTCAAATTTCTTCCCTTTATGCGTTAATGCAGTCAAGGGTTTTGCTATTCTGGAAAAGTCTTGGATGAACCTTCTGTAGTAACCAGCTAGTCCTAAAAACTGGCGTATGTGTTTCGGAGTTTTCGGGGTTTCCCACTTTTCAACAGTTTCTATCTTTGCCGGATCCACCTTAATACCTTCTTTGTTCACTATGTGACCGAGGAATTGAACTTCTTCCAACCAAAATGCACACTTTGAAAACTTAGCGTACAATTCTTCCTTCCTCAATACTTCTAACACCTTTCTCAAATGTTCACCGTGTTCTTGGTCATTCTTTGAGTAAATAAGTATGTCATCAATGAAAACAATGACAAACTTGTCAAGGTATGGTCCACACACTCGGTTCATAAGGTCCATGAACATAGCTGGTGCATTAGTTAAACCAAATGGCATGACCATAAACTCGTAATGACCGTAACGTGTTCTGAAAGCAGTCTTTGGAATATCATCTTCTTTCACCCGCATTTGATGATACCCGGAACGTAAGTCAATCTTTGAATAAACAGACGAGCCTTGTAGTTGATCAAATAAGTCATCGATTCTCGGTAGTGGGTAGCGATTCTTGATGGTAAGTTTGTTCAACTCTCGGTAGTCGATACACAACCTGAATGTACCATCTTTCTTCTTGACAAACAAAACAGGAGCTCCCCACGGTGATGTGCTTGGTCGAATGAAACCATGCTCTAAAAGTTCTTGTAATTGGCTTTGCAGTTCTTTCATCTCGCTGGGTGCGAGTCTGTAAGGAGCACGAGCTATTGGTGCAGCTCCTGGTACAAGATCTATTTGAAATTCAACGGATCGATGTGGGGGTAATCCCGGTAATTCTTTCGGAAATACATCGGGAAATTCTTTTGCAATGGGAACATCATTGATGCTCTTTTCTTCAGTTTGTACTTTCTCGACGTGTGCTAGAACAGCATAGCAACCTTTTCTTATTAGTTTTTGTGCCTTCAAATTACTAATAAGATGTAGCTTCGTGTTGCCCTTTTCTCCGTACACCATTAAGGGTTTTCCTTTTTCTCGTATAATGCGAATTGCATTTTTGTAACAAACGATCTCCGCTTTCACTTCTTTCAACCAGTCCATACCGATTATCACATCAAAACTCCCTAACTCTACTGGTATCAAATCAATCTTAAATGTTTCGCTAACCAGTTTAATTTCTCGATTCCGACATATATTATCTGCTGAAATTAATTTACCATTTGCTAATTCGAGTAAAAATTTACTATCCAAAGGCGTCAATGGACAACTTAATTTAGCACAAAAATCTCTACTCATATAGCTTCTATCCGCACCCGAATCAAATAAAACGTAAGCAGATTTATTGTCAATAAGAAACGTACCCGTAACAAGCTCCGGGTCTTCCTGTGCCTCTATCGCATTAATATTGAAAACTCTTCCACGGCCTTGTCCATTCGTGTTCTCCTGGTTCGGGCAATTTCTAATAATGTGGCCCGGTTTTCCACATTTATAACAAACTACATTGGCATAACTTGCTCCGACACTACTTGCTCCGCCATTACTCGTTCCGACACCATTTGTTCCTTTCGTTCTATTAGCCCCTGGTCCGTAGACCTCACACTTCGCCGCGCTATGACCATTTCTTTTACACTTGTTGCAAAATTTGGTGCAGAACCCCGAGTGATTCTTTTCACACCTTTGGCATAGCTGCTTCTGATTGTTGTTGTTGTTGCGGTTATTATTGTTGTTGGGATGATTGTTGTAGTTGCTGTTGTTGTTGTTGTTGTTGTTGTTGTTGTTGTTGTTGGGCCGTTTGTTGTAGTTGCGATTGTTGGGATAATTGTTGCGATTATTGTTGTAATTACTGTTGTTGTTGTATTGGTGATTCTTATCACCGTTTTCCTCCCACTTTCTTTTGACTTGCTTCACATTGGCCTCTTCAGCAGTCTGTTCTTTAATTCTTTCTTCAATCTGGTTCACTAGTTTGTGAGCCATTCTACATGCCTGTTGTATGGAGGCGGGCTCGTGTGAACTTATATCTTCTTGGATTCTTTCCGGTAATCCTTTCACAAACGCGTCGATCTTCTCTTCCTCATCTTCGAATGCTCCCGGACACAATAGGCACAATTCTGTGAATCGTCTTTCGTACGTGGTAATATCAAATCCTTGGGTTCGTAACCCTCTAAGTTCTGTCTTGAGCTTATTGACCTCGGTTCTGGGACGGTACTTCTCGTTCATCAAGTGCTTGAATGCTGACCACGGTAGTGCGTACGCATCGTCTTGTCCCACTTGCTCTAGATAGGTATTCCACCATGTTAACGCAGAACCTGTGAAGGTATGCGTAGCGTACTTTACTTTGTCCTCTTCAGTACACTTACTTATGGCAAACACCGATTCAACCTTCTCGGTCCACCGTTTCAATCCGATCGGTCCTTCGGTTCCATCAAATTCCAAAGGTTTGCAGGCAGTGAATTCTTTGTAGGTGCATCCTACACGATTTCCTGTACTGCTAGATCCAAGGTTATTGTTGGTATGTAGCGCAGCCTGTACTGCGGCTATGTTTGAAGCTAGAAAAGTACGGAATTCCTCTTCATTCATATTCACGGTGTGTCGAGTAGTCGGTGCCATTTCCTTCAAAATAGTTAAATGGAACAAGTTAATCATACAGAATATTAAGAGTAGTTAATAGTATTTCGTAGCATAATATGAACTCATTTATAAAAGCTTTTTCTTCATATTAGCGTTTTATAAGTTTAAATTCGGGTAGTACCTACCCGTTAAGTTCATACTTAGTAGCTAATATACAATTCAACTACTACAATTCTATATGAAAAACTGATTGTAATAATATTTCGCGTTCAAACTTTTATACAATATTTTACAAACTTACAATACCGCTTATTTTACATAAAGCATGAAATATAGCACACAATAACTTTGATACAAGATAGTTGTGAAGACAATTCTAGCTAGTACACAAGTCGTTCGGCAAAGGCAATAAAGACACGTAATTCATACGTCCAGAAACAAGTCATGCATTCTGGTTTTACTAGGACTACTTCCCATCCTTGGTCTTGTGCAACATAACCGTTATGGCCGTTGATAAGACAGCGTGTTGTAACGTCATCAAAGGGACGAGGGTTACGTAATGTCCAACAGTCCCGTAATAATCTAAAAACCTCATTTCTTACCCCAATTACCGACTCCGTCACTTGTGGAAACGTTTTGTTTAATAGTTGTAGCCCGATGTTCTTGTTCTCACTTTGGTGAGAAGCGAACATTACTAATCCGTAAGCATAACATGCTTCTTTATGTTGCATGTTAGCCGCTTTTTCTAAATCACGAAGTCCAATATTCGGATATATTGAGTCAAAATAATTTCTTAACCCGTTGCGTAAAATAGCATTTGGGTTCCCCGCAATATATGCGTCAAAGTAAACACATCGTAACTTATGGGTTTCCCAATGTGATATCCCCCATCTTTCAAACGAAAGTCTCTTATAAACCAAGACATTCTTAGAACGTTCTTCGAATGTCTTACAAACTGATCTCGCCTTAAATAGTTGTGCCGAAGAATTCTGGCCGACTCTAGACAAGATTTCATCAATCATGTCTCCGGGTAGGTCTCTTAAAATATTGGGTTGTCTATCCATTTTGTGTTTTTAAACTGTAAAATAGACAAGAGTTAGATTCATAAAAAAAATACTTATTAATACAAGCAATTTTTACATATATCATAAAGCATAAGAACACTATATTCCATATATTACACCACACGAATACAACTATCTTATTCCGACTCGCTCGTTTCTTCTTCTTCGGTTTTGGTTCGTTTTGCCAAGTTTCTAGGGATATATGATGTTCCCCTAATACGAGCCGTCGTTGTCCACATTGGTTTAGAAAAACCTGGTGGTTTAGAGGTTCCCGGGTCATTGTTACAACTTAAGGACTTCGGGGGTTGACGATACATATAAAGTTCATCGGGGTTGGAATTAGATTTCTCTATTTTTATGCCCTTTCCCTTATTATTTTCTTTTGCCTTTTTAAATTCAGTTGGGGTAATTTCTATAACATCATCGAAATTCTCGTCGGAATCCGATTCATCGGAGAATTGGTAATCCTCCCAATATTTTGCTTCCTTGGCGGAAACACCATTGACCATAATTAACTTTGGTCGGTTGGTTGAGGATTTTCTTTTACTTAACCGTTTTATTATTTCCCCCACCGGTTCTATTTCTTCATCCGGTTCCGATTCTTCTTCCGGTTCCGATTCTTCTTCCGGTTCCGACTCTTCTTCCGGTTCCTCTTCGGGAACTTGTGAATCAGTCCACAAATCATTCCAATTTACATTTGACTCTTCATTATTATTAGGTGAGTCAATGGGACTTGTTCTAGAGGTAGACATCTATCACATAATATCAAACACGTTAAGAGATTAATATATCACATAATATTCATATGTTAAAAATATATAGTTTCCAACAAAAATGTTAAGCAATCATTTTTAAAGAAAACACGGTCGAAGTCCAGACTCACTAATGCATCCTAACAAACTCGATAAGACACACTAATGCAAATTTTCTGGTTCTCTAAGACCAACGCTCTGATACCAACTGAAATGTCCCGTTCTTATTGATTAAAAACGTTCCATATTAATTGATTTCGTTGCGAGGTTTTGACCTCTATATGAGACGTTTTTCAAAAACTGCATTCATTTTAAAACAAACCATAACCTTTATTTCATCAATAAAGGTTTAAAAAGCTTTACGTAGATTATCAAATAATGATAATCTAAAATATCCTGTTTAAACACGACCATTACATAATGGTTTACAATACAAATATGTTACAACAAAATAAGTTTCTTGAATGCAGTTTTTACACAATATCATACAAGCATGGACTCCAAATCTCGTCCTTATTTAAGTATGCGACAGCGGAAGCTCTTAATAATCACCTGAGAATAAACATGCTTAAAACGTCAACAAAAATGTTGGTGAGTTATAGGTTTAACCTATATATATCAAATCATAATAATAGACCACAAGATTTCATATTTCAATAAACATCCCATACACAGAGATAAAAATCATTCATATGGTGAACACCTGGTAACCGACATTAACAAGATGCATATATAAGAATATCCCCATCATTCCGGGACACCCTTCGGATATGATATAAATTTCGAAGTACTAAAGCATCCGGTACTTTGGATGGGGTTTGTTAGGCCCAATAGATCTATCTTTAGGATTCGCGTCAATTAGGGTGTCTGTTCCCTAATTCTTAGATTACCAGACTTAATAAAAAGGGGCATATTCGATTTCGATAATTCAACCATAGAATGTAGTTTCACGTACTTGTGTCTATTTTGTAAATCATTTATAAAACCTGCATGTATTCTCATCCCAAAAATATTAGATTTTAAAAGTGGGACTATAACTCACTTTCACAGATTTTTACTTCGTCGGGAAGTAAGACTTGGCCACTGGTTGATTCACGAACCTATAACAATATATACATATATATCAAAGTATGTTCAAAATATATTTACAACACTTTTAATATATTTTGATGTTTTAAGTTTATTAAGTCAGCTGTCCTCGTTAGTAACCTACAACTAGTTGTCCATAGTTAGATGTACAGAAATAAATCGATAAATATTATCTTGAATCAATCCACGACCCAGTGTATACGTATCTCAGTGTTGATCACAACTCAAACTATATATATTTTGGAATCAACCTCAACCCTGTATAGCTAACTCCAACATTCACATATAGAGTGTCTATGGTTGTTCCGAAATATATATAGATGTGTCGACATGATAGGTCGAAACATTGTATACGTGTCTATGGTATCTCAAGATTACATAATATACAATACAAGTTGATTAAGTTATTGTTGGAATAGATTTGTTACCAATTTTCACGTAGCTAAAATGAGAAAAATTATCCAATCTTGTTTTACCCATAACTTCTTCATTTTAAATCCGTTTTGAGTGAATCAAATTGCTATGGTTTCATATTGAACTCTATTTTATGAATCTAAACAGAAAAAGTATAGGTTTATAGTCGGAAAAATAAGTTACAAGTCATTTTTGTAAAGGTAGTCATTTCAGTCGAAAGAACGACGTCTAGATGACCATTTTAGAAAACATACTTCCACTTTGAGTTTAACCATAATTTTTGGATATAGTTTCATGTTCATAATAAAAATCATTTTCTCAGAATAACAACTTTTAAATCAAAGTTTATCATAGTTTTTAATTAACTAACCCAAAACAGCCCGCGGTGTTACTACGACGGCGTAAATCCGGTTTTACGGTGTTTTTCGTGTTTCCAGGTTTTAAATCATTAAGTTAGCATATCATATAGATATAGAACATGTGTTTAGTTGATTTTAAAAGTCAAGTTAGAAGGATTAACTTTTGTTTGCGAACAAGTTTAGAATTAACTAAACTATGTTCTAGTGATTACAAGTTTAAACGTTCGAATAAGATAGCTTTATATGTATGAATCGAATGATGTTATGAACATAATTACTACCTTAAGTTCCTTGGATGAACCTACTGGAAAAGAGAAAAATGGATCTAGCTTCAATGGATCCTTGGATGGCTCAAAGTTCTTGAAGCAAAATCATGACACGAAAACAAGTTCAAGTAAGATCATCACTTGAAATAAGATTGTTATAGTTATAGAAATTGAACCAAAGTTTGAATATGATTATTACCTTGTATTAGAATGATAACCTACTGTAAGAAACAAAGATTTCTTGAGGTTGGATGATCACCTTACAAGATTGGAAGTGAGCTAGCAAACTTGAAAGTATTCTTGATTTTATGAAACTAGAACTTTTGGAATTTATGAAGAACACTTAGAACTTGAAGATAGAACTTGAGAGAGTTCAATTAGATGAAAAAAATTGAAGAATGAAAGTGTTTGTAGGTGTTTTTGGTCGTTGGTGTATGGATTAGATATAAAGGATATGTAATTTTGTTTTCATGTAAATAAGTCATGAATGATTACTCATATTTTTGTAATCTTATGAGATATTTCATGCTAGTTGCCAAATGATGGTTCCCACATGTGTTAGGTGACTCACATGGGCTGCTAAGAGCTGATCATTGGAGTGTATATACCAATAGTACATACATCTAAAAGCTGTGTATTGTACGAGTACGAATACGGGTGCATACGAGTAGAATTGTTGATGAAACTGAACGAGGATGTAATTGTAAGCATTTTTGTTAAGTAGAAGTATTTTGATAAGTGTCTTGAAGTCTTTCAAAAGTGTATGAATACATATTAAAACACTACATGTATATACATTTTAACAGAGTCGTTAAGTCATCGTTAGTCGTTACATGTAAATGTTGTTTTGAAACCTTTAGGTTAACGATCTTGTTAAATGTTGTTAACCCAATGTTTATAATATCAAAAGAGATTTTAAATTATTATATTATCATGATATTATGATGTACGAATATCTCTTAATATGATATATATACATTAAATGTAGTTACAACGATAATCGTTACATATATGTCTCGTTTCAAAATCATTAAGTTAGTAGTCTTGTTTTTACATATGTAGTTCATTGTTAATATACTTAATGATATGTTTACTTATCATAATATCATGTTAACTATATATATAACCATATATATGTCATCATATAGTTTTTACAAGTTTTAACGTTCGTGAATCACCGGTCAACTTGGGTGGTCAATTGTCTATATGAAACCTATTTCAATTAATCAAGTCTTAACAAGTTTGATTGCTTAACATGTTGGAAACATTTAATCATGTAAATATCAATCTCAATTAATATATATAAACATGGAAAAGTTCGGGTCACTACAGTACCTACCCGTTAAATAAATTTCGTCCCGAAATTTTAAGCTGTTGAAGGTGTTGACGAATCTTCTGGAAATAGATGCGGGTATTTCTTCTTCATCTGATCTTCACGCTCCCAGGTGAACTCGGGTCCTCTACGAGCATTCCATCGAACCTTAACAATTGGTATCTTGTTTTTCTTAAGTCTTTTAACCTCACGATCCATTATTTCGACGGGTTCTTCGATGAATTGGAGTTTTTCGTTGATTTGGATTTCATCTAACGGAATAGTGAGATCTTCTTTAGCAAAACATTTCTTCAAATTCGAGACGTGGAAAGTGTTATGTACAGCCGCGAGTTGTTGAGGTAACTCAAGTCTGTAAGCTACTGGTCCGACACGATCAATAATCTTGAATGGTCCAATATACCTTGGATTTAATTTCCCTCGTTTACCAAATCGAACAACGCCTTTCCAAGGTGCAACTTTAAGCATGACCATCTCTCCAATTTCAAATTCTATATCTTTTCTTTTAATGTCAGCGTAGCTCTTTTGTCGACTTTGGGCGGTTTTCAACCGTTGTTGAATTTGGATGATCTTATCGGTAGTTTCTTGTATAATCTCCGGACCCGTAATCTGTCTATCCCTCAATTCACTCCAACAAATCGGAGACCTGCACTTTCTACCATAAAGTGCTTCAAACGGCACCATCTCAATGCTTGAATGGTAGCTGTTGTTGTAGGAAAATTCTGCTAACGGTAGATGTCGATCCCAACTGTTTCCGAAATCAATAACACATGCTCGTAGCATGTCTTCAAGCGTTTGTATCGTCCTTTCGCTCTGCCCATCAGTTTGTGGATGATAGGCAGTACTCATGTCTAGACGAGTTCCTAATGCTTGCTGTAATGTCTGCCAGAATCTTGAAATAAATCTGCCATCCCTATCAGAGATAATAGAGATTGGTATTCCATGTCTGGAGACGACTTCCTTCAAATACAGTCGTGCTAACTTCTCCATCTTGTCATCTTCTCTTATTGGTAGGAAGTGTGCTGATTTGGTGAGACGATCAACTATTACCCAAATAGTATCAAAACCACTTGCAGTCCTTGGCAATTTAGTGATGAAATCCATGGTAATGTTTTCCCATTTCCATTCCGGGATTTCGGGTTGTTGAAGTAGACCTGATGGTTTCTGATGCTCAGCTTTGACCTTAGAACACGTCAAACATTCTCCTACGTATTTAGCAACATCGGCTTTCATACCCGGCCACCAAAAATGTTTCTTGAGATCCTTGTACATCTTCCCCGTTCCAGGATGTATTGAGTATCTGGTTTTATGAGCTTCTCTAAGTACCATTTCTCTCATATCTCCAAATTTTGGTACCCAAATCCTTTCAGCCCTATACCGGGTTCCGTCTTCCCGAATATTAAGATGCTTCTCCGATCCTTTGGGTATTTCATCCTTTAAATTTCCCTCTTTTAAAACTCCTTGTTGCGCCTCCTTTATTTGAGTAGTAATGTTATTATGAATCATTATATTCATAGATTTTACTCGAATGGGTTCTCTATCCTTCCTGCTCAAGGCATCGGCTACCACATTTGCCTTCCCCGGGTGGTAACGAATCTCAAAATAGTAATCATTCAATAATTCAATCCACCTACGCTGCCTCATATTCAGTTGTTTCTGATTAAATATGTGTTGAAGACTTTTGTGGTCGGTATATATAATACTTTTGACCCCATATAAGTAGTGCCTCCAAGTCTTTAATGCAAAAACAACCGCGCCTAATTCCAAATCATGCGTCGTATAATTTTGTTCGTGAATCTTCAATTGTCTAGACGCATAAGCAATCACCTTCGTTCGTTGCATTAATACACAACCGAGACCTTGCTTTGATGCGTCACAATAAATCACAAAATCATCATTCCCTTCAGGCAATGACAATATAGGTGCCGTAGTTAGCTTTTTCTTCAATAACTGAAACGCTTTCTCTTGTTCATCATTCCATTCAAATTTCTTCCCTTTATGCGTTAATGCAGTCAAGGGTTTTGCTATTCTGGAAAAGTCTTGGATGAACCTTCTGTAGTAACCAGCTAGTCCTAAAAACTGGCGTATGTGTTTCGGAGTT
Source organism: Rutidosis leptorrhynchoides (assembly GCF_046630445.1). Classification (NCBI taxonomy): domain Eukaryota; kingdom Viridiplantae; phylum Streptophyta; class Magnoliopsida; order Asterales; family Asteraceae; genus Rutidosis; species Rutidosis leptorrhynchoides. Next base: position 418,630,369 of record NC_092334.1, read on the forward strand.
TTCGGGGTTTCCCACTTTTCAACAGTTTCTATCTTTGCCGGATCCTCCTTAATACCTTCTTTGTTCACTATGTGAACGAGGAATTGAACTTCTTCCAACCAAAATGCACACTTTGAAAACTTAGCGTACAATTCTTCCTTCCTCAATACTTCTAACACCTTTCTCAAATGTTCACCGTGTTCTTGGTCATTCTTTGAGTAAATAAGTATGTCATCAATGAAAACAATGACAAACTTGTCAAGGTATGGTCCACACACTCGGTTCATAAGGTCCATGAACACAGCTGGTGCATTAGTTAAACCAAACGGCATGACCATAAACTCGTAATGACCGTAACGTGTTCTGAAAGCAGTCTTTGGAATATCATCTTCTTTCACCCGCATTTGATGATACCCGGAACGTAAGTCAATCTTTGAATAAACAGACGAGCCTTGTAGTTGATCAAATAAGTCGTCGATTCTCGGTAGTGGGTAGCGGTTCTTGATGGTAAGTTTGTTCAACTCTCGGTAGTCGATACACAACCTGAATGTACCATCTTTCTTCTTGACAAACAAAACAGGAGCTCCCTACGGTGATGTGCTTGGTCGAATGAAACCACGCTCTAAAAGTTCGTGTAATTGGCTTTGCAGTTCTTTCATCTCGCTGGGTGCGAGTCTGTAAGGAGCACGAGCTATTGGTGCAGCTCCTGGTACAAGATCTATTTGAAATTCAACGGATCGATGTGGGGGTAATCCCAGTAATTCTTTCGGAAATACATCGGGAAATTCTTTTGCAATGGGAACATCATTGATGCTCTTTTCTTCAGTTTGTACTTTCTCGACGTGTGCTAGAACAGCATAGCAACCTTTTCTTATTAGTTTTTGTGCCTTCAAATTACTAATAAGATGTAGCTTCGTGTTGCCCTTTTCTCCGTACACCATTAAGGGTTTTCCTTTTTCTCGTATAATGCGAATTGCATTTTTGTAACAAACGATCTCCGCTTTCACTTCTTTCAACCAGTCCATACCGATTATCACATCAAAACTCCCTAACTCTACTGGTATCAAATCAATCTTAAATGTTTCGCTAACCAGTTTAATTTCTCGATTCCGACATATATTATCTGCTGAAATTAATTTACCATTTGCTAATTTGAGTAAAAATTTACTATCCAAAGGCGTCAATGGACAACTTAATTTAGCACAAAAATCTCTACTCATATAGCTTCTATCCGCACCCGAATCAAATAAAACGTAAGCAGATTTATTGTCAATAAGAAACGTACCCGTAACAAGCTCCGGGTCTTCCTGTGCCTCTACCGCATTAATATTGAAAACTCTTCCACGGCCTTGTCCATTCGTGTTCTCCTGGTTCGGGCAATTTCTAATAATGTGGCCTGGTTTTCCACATTTATAACAAACTACATTGGCATAACTTGCTCCGACACTACTTGCTCCGCCATTACTCGTTCCGACACCATTTGTTCCTTTCGTTCTATTAACCCCTGGTCCGTAGACCTCACACTTCGCCGCGCTATGACCATTTCTTTTACACTTGTTGCAAAATTTGGTGCAGAACCCCGAGTGATTCTTTTCACACCTTTGGCATAGTTGCTTCTGATTGTTGTTGTTGTTGCGGTTATTATTGTTGTTGGGATGATTGTTGTAGTTGCTGTTGTTGTTGTTGTTGTTGTTGTTGGGCCGTTTGTTGTAGTTGCGATTGATGTTGCGATTGTTGGGATAATTGTTGCGATTATTGTTGTAATTGCTGTTGTTGTTGTATTGGTGATTCTTATCACCGTTTTCCTCCCACTTTCTTTTGACTTGCTTCACATTGGCCTCTTCAGCAGTCTGTTCTTTAATTCTTTCTTCAATCTGGTTCACTAGTTTGTGAGCCATTCTACATGCCTGTTGTATGGAGGCGGGCTCGTGTGAACTTATATCTTCTTGGATTCTTTCCGGTAATCCTTTCACAAACGCGTCGATCTTCTCTTCCTCATCTTCGAATGCTCCCGGACACAATAGGCACAATTCTGTGAATCGTCTTTCGTACGTGGTAATATCAAATCCTTGGGTTCGTAACCCTCTAAGTTCTGTCTTGAGCTTATTGACCTCGGTTCTGGGACGGTACTTCTCGTTCATCAAGTGCTTGAATGCTGACCACGGTAGTGCGTACGCATCATCTTGTCCCACTTGCTCTAGATAGGTATTCCACCATGTTAACGCAGAACCTGTGGAGGTATGCGTAGCGTACTTCACTTTGTCCTCTTCAGTACACTTACTTATGGCAAACACCGATTCAACCTTCTCGGTCCACCGTTTCAATCCTATCGGTCCTTCGGTTCCATCAAATTCCAAAGGTTTGCAGGCAGTGAATTCTTTGTAGGTGCATCCTACACGATTTCCTATACTGCTAGATCCAAGGTTATTGTTGGTATGTAGCGCAGCCTGTACTGCGGCTATGTTTGAAGCTAGAAAAGTACGGAATTCCTCTTCATTCATATTCACGGTGTGTCGAGTAGTCGGTGCCATTTCCTTCAAAATAGTTAAATGGAACAAGTTAATCATACAGAATATTAAGAGTAGTTAATAGTATTTCGTAGCATAATATGAACTCATTTATAAAAGCTTTTTCTTCATATTAGCATTTTATAAGTTTAAATTCGGGTAGTACCTACCCGTTAAGTTCATACTTAGTAGCTAATATACAATTCAACTACTACAATTCTATATGAAAAACTGATTATAATAATATTTCGCGTTCAAACTTTTATACAATATTTTACAAACTTACAATACCGCTTATTTTACATAAAGCATGAAATATAGCACACAATAACTTTGATACAAGATAGTTGTGAAGACAATTCTAGCTAGTACACAAGTCGTTCAGCAAAGGCAATAAAGACACGTAATTCATACGTCCAGAAACAAGTCATGCATTCTGGTTTTACTAGGACTACTTCCCATCCTTGGTCTTGTGCAACATAACCGTTATGGCCGTTGATAAGACAGCGTGTTGTAACGTCATCAAAGGGACGAGGGTTACGTAATGTCCAACAGTCCCGTAATAATCTAAAAACCTCATTTCTTACCCCAATTACCGACTCCGTCACTTGTGGAAACGTTTTGTTTAATAGTTGTAGCCCGATGTTCTTGTTCTCACTTTGGTGAGAAGCGAACATTACTAATCCGTAAGCATAACATGCTTCTTTATGTTGCATGTTAGCCGCTTTTTCTAAATCACGAAGTCCAATATTCGGATATATTGAGTCAAAATAATTTCTTAACCCGTTGCGTAAAATAGCATTTGGGTTCCCCGCAATATATGCGTCAAAGTAAACACATCGTAACTTATGGGTTTCCCAACGTGATATCCCCCATCTTTCAAACGAAAGTCTCTTATAAACCAAGACATTCTTGGAACGTTCTTCGAATGTCTTACAAACTGATCTCGCCTTAAATAGTTGTGCTGAAGAATTCTGGCCGACTCTAGACAAGATTTCATCAATCATGTCTCCGGGTAGGTCTCTTAAAATATTGGGTTGTCTATCCATTTTGTGTTTTTAAACTGTAAAATAGACAAGAGTTAGATTCATAAAAAAAATACTTATTAATACAAGCAATTTTTACATATATCATAAAGCATAAGAACACTATATTCCATATATTACACCACACGAATACAACTATCTTATTCCGACTCGCTCGTTTCTTCTTCTTCGGTTTTGGTTCGTTTTGCCAAGTTTCTAGGGATATATGATGTTCCCCTAATACGAGCCGTCGTTGTCCACATTGGTTTAGAAAAACCTGGTGGTTTAGAGGTTCCCGGGTCATTGTTACAACTTAAGGACTTCGGGGGTTGACGATACATATAAAGTTCATCGGGGTTGGAATTAGATTTCTCTATTTTTATGCCCTTTCCCTTATTATTTTCTTTTGCCTTTTTAAATTCAGTTGGGGTAATTTCTATAACATCATCGGAATTCTCGTCGGAATCCGATTCATCGGAGAATTGGTAATCCTCCCAATATTTTGCTTCCTTGGCGGAAACACCATTGACCATAATTAACTTTGGTCGGTTGGTTGAGGATTTTCTTTTACTTAACCGTTTTATTATTTCCCCCACCGGTTCTATTTCTTCATCCGGTTCTGATTCTTCTTCCGGTTCCGATTCTTCTTCCGGTTCCGACTCTTCTTCCGGTTCCTCTTCGGGAACTTGTGAATCAGTCCACAAATCATTCCAATTTACATTTGACTCTTCATTATTATTAGGTGAGTCAATGGGACTTGTTCTAGAGGTAGACATCTATCACATAATATCAAACACGTTAAGAGATTAATATATCACATAATATTCATATGTTAAAAATATATAGTTTCCAACAAAAATGTTAAGCAATCATTTTTAAAGAAAATACGGTCGAAGTCCAGACTCACTAATGCATCCTAACAAACTCGATAAGACACACTAATGCAAATTTTCTGGTTCTCTAAGACCAACGCTCGGATACCAACTGAAATGTCCCGTTCTTATTGATTAAAAACGTTCCATATTAATTGATTTCGTTGCGAGGTTTTGACCTCTATATGAGACGTTTTTCAAAGACTGCATTCATTTTTAAACAAACCATAACCTTTATTTCATCAATAAAGGTTTAAAAAGCTTTACGTAGATTATCAAATAATGATAATCTAAAATATCCTGTTTACACACGACCATTACATAATGGTTTACAATACAAATATGTTACAACAAAATAAGTTTCTTGAATGCAGTTTTTACACAATATCATACAAGCATGGACTCCAAATCTTGTCCTTATTTAAGTATGCGACAGCGGAAGCTCTTAATAATCACCTGAGAATAAACATGCTTAAAACGTCAACAAAAATATTGGTGAGTTATAGGTTTAACCTATATATATCAAATCGTAACAATAGACCACAAGATTTCATATTTCAATACACATCCCATACATAGAGATAAAAATCATTCATATGGTGAACACCTGGTAACCGACAATAACAAGATGCATATATAAGAATATCCCCATCATTCCGGGACACCCTTCGGATATGATATAAATTTCGAAGTACTAAAGCATCCGGTACTTTGGATGGGGTTTGTTAGGCCCAATAGATCTATCTTTAGGATTCGCGTCAATTAGGGTGTCTGTTCCCTAATTCTTAGATTACCAGACTTAATAAAAAGGGGCATATTCGATTTCGATAATTCAACCATAGAATGTAGTTTCACGTACTTGTGTCTATTTTGTAAATCATTTATAAAACCTGCATGTATTCTCATCCCAAAAATATTTGATTTTAAAAGTGGGACTATAACTCACTTTCACAGATTTTTACTTCGTCGGGAAGTAAGACTTGGCCACTGGTTGATTCACGAACCTATAACAATATATACATATATATCAAAGTATGTTCAAAATATATTTACAACACTTTTAATATATTTTGATGTTTTAAGTTTATTAAGTCAGCTGTCCTCGTTAGTAACCTACAACTAGTTGTCCACAGTTAGATGTACAGAAACAAATCGATAAATATTATCTTGAATCAATCCACGACCCAGTGTATACGTATCTCAGTATTGATCACAACTCAAACTATATATATTTTGGAATCAACCTCAACCCTGTATAGCTAACTCCAACATTCACATATAGAGTGTCTATGGTTGTTCCGAAATATATATAGATGTGTCGACATGATAGGTCGAAACATTGTATACGTGTCTATGGTATCTCAAGATTACATAATATATAATACAAGTTGATTAAGTTATGGTTGGAATAGATTTGTTACCAATTTTCACGTAGCTAAAATGAGAAAAATTATCCAATCTTGTTTTACCCATAACTTCTTCATTTTAAATCCGTTTTGAGTGAATCAAATTGCTATGGTTTCATATTGAACTCTATTTTATGAATCTAAACAAAAAAAGTATAGGTTTCTAGTCGGAAAAATAAGTTACAAGTCGTTTTTGTAAAGGTAGTCATTTCAGTCGAAAGAACGACGTCTAGATGACCATTTTAGAAAACATACTTCCACTTTGAGTTTAACCATAATTTTTAGATATAGTTTCATGTTCATAATAAAAATCATTTTATCATAATAACAACTTTTAAATCAAAGTTTATCATAGTTTTTAATTAACTAACCCAAAACAGCCCGCGGTGTTACTACGACGGCGTAAATCCGGTTTTACGGTGTTTTTCGTGTTTCCAGGTTTTAAATCATTAAGTTAGCATATCATATAGATATAGAACATGTGTTTAGTTGATTTTAAAAGTCAAGTTAGAAGGATTAACTTTTGTTTGCGAACAAGTTTAGAATTAACTAAACTATGTTCTAGTGATTACAAGTTTAAACCTTCGAATAAGATAGCTTTATATGTATGAATCGAATGATGTTATGAACATCATTACTACCTTAAGTTCCTTGGATGAACCTACTGGAAAAGAGAAAAATGGATCTAGCTTCAATGGATCCTTGGATGGCTCAAAGTTCTTGAAGCAAAATCATGACACGAAAACAAGTTCAAGTAAGATCATCACTTGAAATAAGATTGTTATAGTTATAGAAATTGAACCAAAGTTTGAATATGATTATTACCTTGTATTAGAATGATAACCTACTGTAAGAAACAAAGATTTCTTGAGGTTGGATGATCACCTTACAAGATTGGAAGTGAGCTAGCAAACTTGAAAGTATTCTTGATTTTATGAAACTAGAACTTTTGGAATTTATGAAGAACACTTAGAACTTGAAGATAGAACTTGAGAGAGTTCAATTAGATGAAGAAAATTGAAGAATGAAAGTGTTTGTAGGTGTTTTTGGTCGTTGGTGTATGGATTAGATATAAAGGATATGTAATTTTGTTTTCATGTAAATAAGTCATGAATGATTACTCATATTTTTGTAATCTTATGAGATATTTCATGCTAGTTGCCAAATGATGGTTCCCACATGTGTTAGGTGACTCACATGGGCTGCTAAGAGCTGATCATTGGAGTGTATATACCAATAGTACATACATCTAAAAGCTGTGTATTGTACGAGTACGAATACGGGTGCATACGAGTAGAATTGTTGATGAAACTGAACGAGAATGTAATTGTAAGCATTTTTGTTAAGTAGAAGTATTTTGATAAGTGTATTGAAGTCTTTCAAAAGTGTATAAATACATATTAAAACACTACATGTATATACATTTTAACTGAGTCGTTAAGTCATCGTTAGTCGTTACATGTAAGTGTTGTTTTGAAACCTTTAGGTTAACGATCTTGTTAAATGTTGTTAACCCAATGTTTATAATATCAAAATAGATTTTAAATTATTATATTATCATGATATTATAATGTACGAATATCTCTTAATATGATATATATACATTAAATGTCGTTACAACGATAAACGTTACATATATGTCTCGTTTCAAAATCATTAAGTTAGTAGTCTTGTTTTTACATATGTAGTTCATTGTTAATATAATTAATGATATGTTTACTTATCATAATATCATGTTAACTATATATATAACCATATATATGTCATCATATAGTTTTTTTACAAGTTTTAACGTTCGTGAATCACCGGTCAACTTGGGTGGTCAATTGTCTATATGAAACCTATTTCAATTAATCAAGTCTTAACAAGTTTGATTGCTTAACATGTTGGAAACATTTAATCATGTAAACATCAATCTCAATTAATATATATAAACATGGAAAAGTTCGGGTCACTACATTGGCCGCCTTCGGACGCTTCGGATTACCAGCTCAGCCACCAGTGTCACCACCACACGATTCGGATGACTCATCATCCGCCGATTCTTCATCATCAGACGACTCCAGCGATGATGAGGATCCTGCTGATAGACCTATTCAGGCACCCTCCACCCCGCCGAGGAAGCGGTACCGTTTCGACGGCACCGTCATTCCAGGGGTGAATGGAGGTCGTGCTTTTACTGACACTTTTGGCCATCGTCGTAGGGTTACTGCTGGTAAACGAGTTGTGCCATACCCTGCCGACCCACAGATACGTAAGGTTCCCCGTTACGTATTGACTATTCCTGGAACCGTACCACCTAGATTTAGATACGGACCACTCACATCTAGGGACGTACCGTCTACATCCGGAGCTGGACCATCTACATCAGCACCACCGGCACCACCCGCCCCACCTGCACCGCCTGCCGTACCAGCTCCCTCTAACGAGGAACTGATGAGGGAGACTGAGACTCTCCGAGCTCGAGTCACTGAGCTCGAGGAGCAGTTGGCTCGAGGAGCAGTTCACCCGCCTTCACCGTAGGACTTTGTATTTAGATTTCATGATGTAATCTAGATATAGTTTCATGTATTTCATATGTATTGTACCAACTTATTCAGATGTATGAAACTTATTATTATTAATGAATGGAACTTTGCATTATTTAATTCTTGCACGATATTCTATTTACATTGCTGTACGATGATTTTGTGGTATTTGTACCTAGATGCATTATTTAATAACATGTGATGTTTTGATTCCATGTTGGTCACTATATACTGTATTATTACTACTTGCATGCTGGATTTTGACTTGGGTCAAAATTTTTGTTTAGAATATCATGGCTAACGGAAGAACCACACCTACCGCAGCCCAGATTGAGGACATGATCAACGAACGGGTCGCTGCAGCCCTAGCAGAAAGAAATCTCGAAGCTCCACCGCCACCACCACCGGTTATTCCACCCGTTCAAAATGGGTGTACATACAAGGAATTCCAGAGCTGCAAACCGCATAACTTCAGCGGCACCGAGGGACCAGTTGGTCTCACCAGATGGTTCGAGAAACTTGAATCAGTATTCTGAGTTAGCAACTGTTCGGAGGATAATAAGACCAAGTTTGCATCTTGCAAGCTATCTGATGGCGCGCTAACGTGGTGGAACACGTTAGCTCAAGCGAAAGGTATCGATGAGGCGTATGCTACGCCCTGGGAGGAATTCAAGGCGGCTATGATTGATGAGTATTGTCCGAGAACCGAAATTCAGAAGATGGAAATTGAATTCATGCAGTTGAAGGCCGCAGGGAACGACCTTAACAGTTATAATCGTAGGTTTTTGGAGTTATCATTAATGTGTCCGACCATGGTCACCCCCGAATTCAAGCGCATGGAGAAATACTTCTCGGGACTTCCTAAGTCCATCAAAGGAAATGTCACCTCATCCAAACCACCGAATGTTCCCGAAGCAATGCGCATGGCGCATACTCTCATGAATCAGATCCTTATTGATGAGCCGGAGAAGGCTAAGTTTGAAGCTGGTAGTAGCGAAAAGAGGAAATGGGATAACAACCACAATAACCACAACAACAATAACAACAACAGGGGTAGAAACTATGATCAAAACCCGGCGAAGCGACATGAAGGGTTCAGGCAAAACAACAACAACCCCAACCCCAACAACAACAACTCCAACCCGAACTACAAGGGCACGCTACCACAATGCAAGAGGTGCTACAAGCACCACACCGGGTATTGTAATTCTGTTTGTGAGAAGTGCAAGAAGAGCGGGCACATCGGTAGAGACTGCAAGACTACCACGATGACAGGGAGGCCGAACACCAACGGGCCGAAAAAGTGTTACGAATGCGGGCAGACGGGCCATTTCAGAAACGAGTGCCCGAACAAACGAAAGGATGGGGGACCACCGCGTGCTAGAGCTTTTAATGTTAATGCAAGGGATGCACGCGATAACCCCGACTTGGTGACAGGTATATTCACAATCAACAATCTTTTAGCTTCTGTCTTGTTTGATACTGGTGTGGATAGAAGTTATGTATGTAGACATTTTTGCGATAAGATTAATTGGTCATTAGTCCCGTTAAAAGAGAGTATGCTTGTCGAGGTCGCCAATGGATAACTTGAAAAGGTTGACCATATTAGTCGAGGAGCTATTATCAACATAGCTGGTGCAGATTTCGAAATTGATTTGATACCTATCAAACTGGGAAGTTTTGACGTGATCGTCGGTATGGATTGGTTGAGCAAGATAAAGGCCGATGTTATCTGTGGAGATAAAGCACTTCGCATACCACAAGGAGATGGCGAACCACTGGTTATCTATGGAGAGAGATGTACCTCGAAGTTGAACCTCATTAGTTGCGTGAAAGCACAAAAGATTATGAAGAAGGGACGCTTTGCTGTCCTAGCACATATGAAAGCGGTAGAAACTGAGGTGAAGAGCGTGAACGACGTTCGAATTGTGAACGAATTCTCTGATGTCTTCCCAGAAGAATTTCCTGGATTGCCGCCGCAGAGAGCCGTAGAGTTTCAGATTGATTTAGTGCCAGGAGCAGCACCTGTAGCTCGCGCACCTTATAGACTCGCACCTTCTGAGATGCAGGAATTACAGAGTCAACTACAAGAGCTGTTAGACCGAGGATTTATTCAACCAAGTTTCTCGCCTTAGGGCGCACCTGTGTTGTTTGTGAAGAAGAAGGATGGATCCTTCCGTATGTGTATCGACTACCGTGAACTCAACAAATTGACTATCAAGAATCGGTATCCTCTTCAACGAATTGACGATCTTTTTGACCAACTACAAGGATCGAGTGTCTACTCAAAGATCAATTTGCGATCAAGTTATCACCAGTTGAGGGTGAAGGAAAGTGACGTGATGAAAACTGCATTCAGAACCCGCTATGGTCATTATGAGTTTCTTGTGATGCCATTTGGTTTGACAAATGCACCTGCCGTGTTCATGGACCTCATGAATCGTGTCTGCAAGCCTTACTTGGATAAGTTTGTTATCGTCTTCATAGATGATATCCTCATCTACTCAAAGAGCGAAGAAGAACATGAGCAACACCTCCGATTAGTGCTTGAACTCTTAAGACAAGAGCAACTTTACGCTAAATTCTCCAAGTGTGAATTTTGGTTGAAGGAAGTACAATTTTTGGGTCATGTTGTAAGCGACCAGGGTATCAAAGTTGATCCCGCCAAGATTGAAGCCATCAGCAAGTGGGAGACCCCCACTACTCCGACGCATATTCGCCAATTCCTAGGTCTCGCCGGTTATTATCGAAGATTCATCGAAGGATTTTCTCTGATTGCACGTCCTTTGACCGCGCTAACTCACAAAGGCAAGAAGTTCATTTGGGAACCCGCACACGAGTCAGCATTCCAAACCTTGAAGAAGAAGTTGACCATCGCACCTATCCTATCACTTCCTGAAGGCAGTGACGACTTTGTTGTTTACTGTGATGCATCGAAGAGTGGTTTTGGTTGTGTACTGATGCAACGATCAAAGGTTATTGCCTATGCCTCCCGTCAATTGAAGATTCACGAGCGGAACTATACTACTCACGATCTCGAGCTTGGAGCTGTTGTCTTCGCATTAAAGCTGTGGAGACACTACCTTTATGGAACAAAGAGTACTATCTTCACCAATCACAAGAGTCTCCAGCACATCTTCGATCAGAAGCAACTAAATATGAGACAGCGTCGATGGATCGAGACGCTCAACGACTACGATTGTGAACTTCGTTATCATCCTGGCAAGGCCAATGTTGTAGCTGACGCTTTGAGCCGAAAGGAGAGGACGGCACCTCTTCGTGTTAGGGCTCTGAACATCACCATCCATTCGAATCTCAACAGTCAGATCCGAGTAGCCCAAGATGAGGCTCTTAAGGAGGAGAATATATCTCACGAACATTTGAACATACTTGTCTCTCGATTCGAGGTTTGGGAGACTGGACTCCGATGTTATGCCGGAAGAATTTGGGTACCTCTATATGGAGATCTACGGAACCTTATACTTGATGAAGCACACAAATAGAGATATTCGATTCATCCTGGAGCGGGCAAGATGTACCACGACCTTAAATAACAGTATTGGTGGCCGAATCTTAAGAAGGACGTCGCGACTTATGTTGGTAAGTGTTTGACTTGCTCGAAGGTTAAAGCCGAGCATCAGAGACCTTCTGGGTTACTTCAACAACCGGAGATCCCACAATGGAAGTGGGAAAGGATCACAATGGATTTCATTACTAAGCTGCCGAAGACGGTGGGCGGATACGATACCATTTGGGTTATTGTTGACCGCCTTACTAAATCTGCACACTTCCTAGTGATGAAGGAAACTGATACAATGGAGAGACTTGCTCAACTTTACATCAAAGAGGTTGTATCTTGTCATGGTGTACCTTTATCGATCATCTCTGACCGCGATCCCCGTTTTGCTTCTAGATTTTGGCGTTCCTTGCAAGAAGCCATGGGAACTCGTCTTGACATGAGTACTGCTTATCATCCTCAGACTGACGGGCAAAGTGAATGAACGATTCAGACCTTGGAGGACATACTGCGTGCATGTGTCATTGATTTTGGAAAGGCCTGGGAAAGGCATTTGCCACTCGCCGAATTCTCGTACAACAACAGTTATCACTCTAGCATTAATGCTGCACCTTTCGAAGCGTTGTATGGCCGTAAGTGCCGATCTCCTATTTGTTGGGCCGAAGTAGGCGAAAAGCAAATCACCGAACCCGAGGTAGTCCACGAAACCACGGAGAAGATTGCTCAGATCCAAGCTAGACTTAAGACTGCCCGTGATCGTCAAAAGAGTTATGCCGATCTTAAACGTAAAGACTTTGAATTCAACGTTGGTGATCGTGTAATGTTAAAGGTTGCACCTTGGAAGGGTGTGATCCGTTTTGGAAAACGTGGAAAGTTGAACCCACGATACATTGGTCCTTTTGAGATCTTGGAACGTGTTGGACCCGTTGCTTACCGATTAGATCTACCAACACAATTGAGCTCAGTTCATCCTACCTTCCATGTGTCAAACTTGAAGAAGTGTCTTGCTGCACCTGAACTTATCATACCACTTGAGGAGCTTACGATTGACGACAAACTCCACTTTGTGGAAGAACCAGTTGAGATTATGGATCGTGAGATCAAAACTTTGAAACACAACAAGATTCGGATTGTACGAGTACGATGGAATGCCAAACAAGGACCTGAGTTTACTTGGGAGCGAGAGGATCAAATGATGCGGAAGTATCCTCACCTTTTCCCGACTCCTCCATCTACTTCAACTTAAATTTCGGGACGAAATTTTCTTTAACAGGTGGGTAATGTAACGACCCTGGATTTTCCAACGTTTATTTATTAATAATAATTATTATTAATACGTGTGATAAAACGAATGTACGTTATTACATTTACATGTTACCATGATTGACCGAACTTGACTTTAATTGCCCGAAACGTCTTTGTGACACCCGGAACTTGCACGAATAATATTTTTAGATATTATTTACATTCATGATTAAATTTATTAATCATTTTAATTAACTAAGACTATTAGTTAGTTACTTGGGCTTTAATTGGATTTAACTTGGTAAATACTTGAACTTGGGCCTTGTTAGTGTTAATGGACTTATGTAAGCCCACCCTACTTCTTAATGGACTTAGCTAGCCCATTCCTTACACTTGTAAGTATCATTTTAAATGTAACTAGCTAGTTAACTTGCTTGGAATCTTGTTACCTTATAATCCCCATGAACTAACACCCATTATCCAACTTTAAAGGCTTTACATGCTAGTAACTCGTGAGTAAACTTCTTCCCCCTCCCCCATTGAGAACCAACGGCCATAGGCCCTTTTGATGAGGTTTTTGTTTCATTTTTCTCATTAATTCATTCACTTGTTTCTCTCATTCTCACACACACTCATTTGCTCTCAAACTTCTCCTCTCTTTTTCTCTCATACTTGTAAGAATTATGAACTTTTATCCTCTTCTTTTTCTTTGTAAAACCGAACCTAGACACCCCTAAATCATCATCATCTTTTGTTGTTTGTTACTTGATCTTGTTGTAGCTTACTTACTTATAGTTTATTGTTACTTACTTTGTTGTTGTTACTTACTTTCATGATTTCAAGAATAAACTTACTAGTTTGATTCTTCATTTTATCTTGTTATAACAAGAACAACAAGAACATAATCTATCTAGTTATGTTCTACCTTACTTGTTTCAAAAGATTATAAAGTTCTTGTTGTTGAAATCATACTTGTAAGTCATGGAAGTAAACTTAAAGTTTACTTTACTTAAAGATCAATTTTGGTTGAATCTTTAAAGTATGAGCAACCCTTGAACTAATTACTTGTTTAATTAACTTGTTTCTTTATTTTATACACTTTAATTTCATGTAGTTAGTTTATATGGTCAAGTACTACAAGTTAGTCTTGATCTCATATCTCTTGAACAAATTAAGTTAACTTTGAAAGTTCAAGAACACACAAACTAGTTTCTTTAAATATAACTTTGAATCTAGATTTTTGTGTCTTGGATCTTCAAGATCAAACTAAGAACTATGTTCTACTACTTATGATCTTGATTAGTTGGTTTACTTTCAAGTTTGTAACTTATTATTAGTCTTATAGTTCATGTATGTGTTAGATCTAAGACTTTGATGTAACTTTGGTTCATCAAACTTCATACAACTCTTAAGTGAGTTGTGCTTCATGTCTTAGACTTGCACTAGGGTTATGATGGTCAAGACTTGGTTAAGATGATGTAGATACATCAATGAGTTGTACAATTGAAGCTATATGCAACAAGGATGAGAACCATGATGAACATCAAGCACCAAGACCACCGGAACCCTTTTAAACTCACTGTTCTGTCCAAAACCTACTGACCTGATGCTTCTGGAACAGACCAGTAGACCTGGGCTGTTCTAACCTTGATTTTTAGATAGAACTTTTCGAGTAGATAACTTTTCATATAGGACTCGTCTTAATCCGAGTTACGGTTTAGGATTTATGGCCCTCCGATCGTTACTATGTCCTTTAACGTTGTGCAGAAATTTCTGACCTACTCGCACTTAGACCGTCACCACGGTCAAACCAAGACGAGTTTGCTTCTGTAAATTTTACCACACTTAAGGGACTCATAGACGGAGCCATGGCCACTGGTCTCACCTTAATTCAGTAAGGGTAGAGGCCGTGGTGACTGACTGAAGTCAGACTTTGTTGAAAACTACTTTCATAAACAAAACTTACTTTACGCCTTTTGTTTAATGATGATTGATGATGACCCTTAAGACCTTAAATACATACTTTTAAACCTATTAAGATGATTTACTGACTTAGTACTATTTGACTTAGGTTGAGGACTTCGGACCATTTACTTGCACACCTTTCCCGACTACTACTTTACCGCTACATATCATTGTGAGTTATAGCATTCCCTTTTTACTTTAACTTATTTTGGGAACTGAGAATACATGCGGATTTTATGTTTTACATACTAGGCACGAGTACTTAAACTTATATATGTGTGGGTTATATAACGGCAGAAACATTCCCTTTAGCTCGGTAACGTTTAATCATTGGTTTATGAACCGGTGAACGCGAATCTTAGATATGGATCCATAGGGTTTGACATCCCCACTCGGGCTAGTCGCGCTAGCAGTCAATGAGTGTTTAATACTTCGTAAACATACGCACTCGCCAAGTGTACTTTCAGGGGGTATTTTAAACATTAAGTTAGTTACCAAGTGCCCACGGTTAACATATACTTTATCATACTGTTTTGAAACGTTCTTTGTAGCACTGAAATCTCGTGGCCTACCTTACATACTGTTATACTTAAACTATAGCTCACCAACCGTTGTGTTGACATTTTTAAGCATGTATTTCTCAGGTGCTTGAGGTTGCAACCGCTGTGTACTAGTCGTGCTGTAGAACCCGCTGCTTAGAGTTGTCCACGCATGAACTACTTTACTTTGCATTCAAACATTCGTACTTTTGAACAATGACTTGTAATGACCATTGTGGTCACGTACACTTATTTATTTGCTTCTACTTAGTGAAGCATGCTTTTGAAATGTAAAACATTTGATGTCGGTTATGACATCACCTTTTTATCGTGAATACAACTTCTTTAATTACAGCATATAGTACTTAACCTTGTAATGATCCTGTTGTTGATGATTCGTATACG
The DNA here is from genome assembly GCF_046630445.1 of Rutidosis leptorrhynchoides. Classification (NCBI taxonomy): domain Eukaryota; kingdom Viridiplantae; phylum Streptophyta; class Magnoliopsida; order Asterales; family Asteraceae; genus Rutidosis; species Rutidosis leptorrhynchoides. Next base: position 418,646,357 of record NC_092334.1, read on the forward strand.
ATGGTTTTGTACGAGGCATCACATTTGGTATCAGAGCATTGGTTGTAGGGAATTAGGTTGCATTAGTGAGTCTAAGACCGACCCGAGTGGGATTCACTAATAGGACTAATCTACAACTTGCTAGTTTACTTGTTTCCTCTGAACTTACTGCATGCTGCTGCTTACTGTTACTGCTATATGCCGTATGCTACTACATGATTTCACTACTGCATGCTATTACTTGCTTTCGATTGCATGCTAGTTTCGTACGATTACTGATATTGCCATGCTACTTATTGTCATACATGATTTAAACTGTTGGCCTATTATTTGCTTGCTTTATGACATACTGACATGGAAAATTTATTTTTCCTTGTTCAGATGTCGGATGTTCCACCTGCTGATATTTCGGGCAGTACAGACTCAGACCCCGTCGCCCTACCTACTGCTACACCTGCTGCTGCTACTGCCGATACACTGGCCCCGACACCCACTAGTGATCGCGGCGCTTCCACTTCCGGAGATGGTACTAGTGCACCTGCCCCAGTTTCTGCTCCCGGACCCTCGAGGTCACAGCCCCGCATTGGTGGTATTGAGATCCCCGCAGAGTTCGGGGAAGGGCCTTTTCGTAACCACATGCGCGGGCCTTGCCGACGCACTCCCGACGGACGCTTAGTCGTGATTCCGCCAGGCAGACACAGACAGATGTTGGCCGCCTTCGGACGCTTCGGATTACCAGCTCAGCCACCAGTGTCACCACCACACGATTCGGATGACTCATCATCCGCCGATTCTTCATCATCAGACGACTCCAGCGATGATGAGGATCCTGCTGATAGACCTATTCAGGCACCCTCCACCCCGCCGAGGAAGCGGTACCGTTTCGACGGCACCGTCATTCCAGGGGTGAATGGAGGTCGTGCTTTTACTGACACTTTTGGCCATCGTCGTAGGGTTACTGCTGGTAAACGAGTTGTGCCATACCCTGCCGACCCACAGATACGTAAGGTTCCCCGTTACGTATTGACTATTCCTGGAACCGTACCACCTAGATTTAGATACGGACCACTCACATCTAGGGACGTACCGTCTACATCCGGAGCTGGACCATCTACATCAGCACCACCGGCACCACCCGCCCCACCTGCACCGCCTGCCGCACCAGCTCCCTCTAACGAGGAACTGATGAGGGAGACTGAGACTCTCCGAGCTCGAGTCACTGAGCTCGAGGAGCAGTTGGCTCGAGGAGCAGTTCACCCGCCTTCACCGTAGGACTTTGTATTTAGATTTCATGATGTAATCTAGATATAGTTTCATGTATTTCATATGTATTGTACCAACTTATTCAGATGTATGAAACTTATTATTATTAATGAATGGAACTTTGCATTATTTAATTCTTGCACGATATTCTATTTACATTGCTGTACGATGATTTTGTGGTATTTGTACCTAGATGCATTATTTAATAACATGTGATGTTTTGATTCCATGTTGGTCACTATATACTGTATTATTACTACTTGCATGCTGGATTTTGACTTGGGTCAAAATTTTTGTTTAGAATATCATGGCTAACGGAAGAACCACACCTACCGCAGCCCAGATTGAGGACATGATCAACGAACGGGTCGCTGCAGCCCTAGCAGAAAGAAATCTCGAAGCTCCACCGCCACCACCACCGGTTATTCCACCCGTTCAAAATGGGTGTACATACAAGGAATTCCAGAGCTGCAAACCGCATAACTTCAGCGGCACCGAGGGACCAGTTGGTCTCACCAGATGGTTCGAGAAACTTGAATCAGTATTCCGAGTTAGCAACTGTTCGGAGGATAATAAGACCAAGTTTGCATCTTGCACGCTATCTGACGGCGCGCTAACGTGGTGGAACACGTTAGCTCAAGCGAAAGGTATCGATGAGGCGTATGCTACGCCCTGGGAGGAATTCAAGGCGGCTATGATTGATGAGTATTGTCCGAGAACTGAAATTCAGAAGATGGAAATTGAATTCATGCAGTTGAAGGCCGTAGGGAACGACCTTAACAGTTATAATCGTAGGTTTTTGGAGTTAGCATTAATGTGTCCGACCATGGTCACCCCCGAATTCAAGCGCATGGAGAAATACTTCTCGGGACTTCCTAAGTCCATCAAAGGAAATGTCACCTCATCCAAACCACCGAATGTTCCCGAAGCAATGCGCATGGCGCATACTCTCATGAATCAGATCCTTATTGATGAGCCGGAGAAGGCTAAGTTTGAAGCTGGTAGTAGCGAAAAGAGGAAATGGGATAACAACCACAATAACCACAACAACAATAACAACAACAGGGGTAGAAACTATGATCAAAACCCGGCGAAGCGACATGAAGGGTTCAGGCAAAACAACAACAACCCCAACCCCAACAACAACAACTCCAACCCGAACTACAAGGGCACGCTACCACAATGCAAGAGGTGCTACAAGCACCACACCGGGTATTGTAATGCTGTTTGTGAGAAGTGGAAGAAGAGCGGGCACATCGGTAGAGACTGCAAGACTACCACGATGACAGGGAGGCCGAACACCAACGGGCCGAAAAAGTGTTACGAATGCGGGCAAACGGGCCATTTCAGAAACGAGTGCCCGAACAAACGAAAGGATGGGGGACCACCGCGTGCTAGAGCTTTTAATGTTAATGCAAGGGATGCACGCGATAACCCCGACTTGGTGACAGGTATATTCACAATCAACAATCTTTTAGCTTCTGTCTTGTTTGATACTGGTGTGGATAGAAGTTATGTATGTAGACATTTTTGCAATAAGATTAATTGGTCATTAGTCCCGTTAAAAGAGAGTATGCTTGTCGAGGTCGCCAATGGATAACTTGAAAAGGTTGACCATATTAGTCGAGGAGCTATTATCAACATAGCTGGTGCAGATTTCGAAATTGATTTGATACCTATCAAACTGGGAAGTTTTGACGTGATCGTCGGTATGGATTGGTTGAGCAAGATAAAGGCCGATGTTATCTGTGGAGATAAAGCACTTCGCATACCACAAGGAGATGGCGAACCACTGGTTATCTATGGAGAGAGATGTACCTCGAAGTTGAACCTCATTAGTTGCGTGAAAGCACAAAAGATTATGAAGAAGGGACGCTTTGCTGTCCTAGCACATATGAAAGCGGTAGAAACTGAGGTGAAGAGCGTGAACGACGTTCGAATTGTGAACGAATTCTATGATGTCTTCCCAGAAGAATTGCCTGGATTGCCGCCGCAGAGAGCCGTAGAGTTTCAGATTGATTTAGTGCCAGGAGCAGCACCTGTAGCTCGCGCACCTTATAGACTCGCACCTTCTGAGATGCAGGAATTACAGAGTCAACTACAAGAGCTGTTAGACCGAGGATTTATTCAACCAAGTTTCTCGCCTTGGGGCGCACCTGTGTTGTTTGTGAAGAAGAAGGATGGATCCTTCCGTATGTGTATCGACTACCATGAACTCAACAAATTGACTATCAAGAATCGGTATCCTCTTCAACGAATTGACGATCTTTTTGACCAACTACAAGGATCGAGTGTCTACTCAAAGATCAATTTGCGATCCGGTTATCACCAGTTGAGGGTGAAGGAAAGTGACGTGATGAAAACTGCATTCAGAACCCGCTATGGTCATTATGAGTTTCTTGTGATGCCATTTGGTTTGAAAAATGCACCTGCCGTGTTCATGGACCTCATGAATCATGTCTGCAAGCCTTACTTGGATAAGTTTGTTATCGTCTTCATAGATGATATCCTCATCTACTCAAAGAGCGAAGAAGAACATGAGCAACACCTCCGATTAGTGCTTGAACTCTTAAGACAAGAGCAACTTTACGCCAAATTCTCCAAGTGTGAATTTTGGTTGAAGGAAGTACAATTTTTGGGTCATGTTGTAAGCGACCAGGGTATCAAAGTTGATCCCGCCAAGATTGAAGCCATCAGCAAGTGGGAGACCCCCACTACTCCGACGCATATTCGCCAATTCCTAGGTCTCGCCGGTTATTATCGAAGATTCATCGAAGGATTTTCTCTGATTGCACGTCCTTTGACCGCGCTAACTCACAAGGGCAAGAAGTTCATTTGGGAACCCGCACACGAGTCAGCATTCCAAACCTTGAAGAAGAAGTTGACCACCGCACCTATCCTATCACTTCCTGAAGGCAGTGACGACTTTGTTGTTTACTGTGATGCATCGAAGAGTGGTTTTGGTTGTGTACTGATGCAACGATCAAAGGTTATTTCATATGCCTCCCGTCAATTGAAGATTCACGAGTGGAACTATACTACTCACGATCTCGAGCTTGGAGCTGTTGTCTTCGCATTAAAGCTGTGGAGACACTACCTTTATGGAACAAAGAGTACTATCTTCACCAATCACAAGAGTCTCCAGCACATCTTCGATCAGAAGCAACTAAATATGAGACAGCGTCGATGGATCGAGACGCTCAACGACTACGATTGTGAACTTCGTTATCATCCTGGCAAGGCCAATGTTGTAGCTGACGCTTTGAGCCGAAAGGAGAGGATGACACCTCTTCGTGTTAGGGCTCTGAACATCACCATCCATTCGAATCTCAACAGTCAGATCCGAGTAGCCCAAGATGAGGCTCTTAAGGAGGAGAATATATCTCACGAACATTTGAACATACTTGTCTCTCGATTCGAGGTTAGGGAGACTGGACTCCGATGTTATGCCGGAAGAATTTGGGTACCTCTATATGGAGATCTACGGAACCTTATACTTGATGAAGCACACAAATAGAGATATTCGATTCATCCTGGAGCGGGCAAGATGTACCACGACCTTAAAGAACAGTATTGGTGGCCGAATCTTAAGAAGGACGTCGCGACTTATGTTGGTAAGTGTTTGACTTGCTCGAAGGTTAAAGCCGAGCATCAGAGACCTTCTGGGTTACTTCAACAACCGGAGATCCCACAATGGAAGTGGGAAAGGATCACAATGGATTTCATTACTAAGCTGCCGAAGACGGTGGGCGGATACGATACCATTTGGGTTATTGTTGACCGCCTTACTAAATCTGCACACTTCCTAGTGATGAAGGAAACTGATACAATGGAGAGACTTGCTCAACTTTACATCAAAGAGGTTGTATCTTGTCATGGTGTACCTTTATCGATCATCTCCGACCGCGATCCCCGTTTTGCTTCTAGATTTTGGCGTTCCTTGCAAGAAGCCATGGGAACTCGTCTTGACATGAGTACTGCTTATCATCCTCAGACTGACGGGCAAAGTGAATGAACGATTCAGACCTTGGAGGACATACTGCGTGCATGTGTCATTGATTTTGGAAAGGCCTGGGAAAGGCATTTGCCACTCGCCGAATTCTCGTACAACAATAGTTATCACTCTAGCATTAATGCTGCACCTTTCGAAGCGTTGTATGGCCGTAAGTGCCGATCTCCTATTTGTTGGGCCGAAGTAGGCGAAAAGCAAATCACCGGACCCGAGGTAGTCCACGAAACCACGGAGAAGATTGCTCAGATCCAAGCTAGACTTAAGACTGCCCGTGATCGTCAAAAGAGTTATGCCGATCTTAAACGTAAAGACTTTGAATTCAACGTTGGTGATCGTGTAATGTTAAAGGTTGCACCTTGGAAGGGTGTGATCCGTTTTGGAAAACGTGGAAAGTTGAACCCACGATACATTGGTCCTTTTGAGATCTTGGAACGTGTTGGACCCGTTGCTTACCGATTAGATCTACCAGCACAATTGAGCTCAGTTCATCCTACCTTCCATGTGTCAAACTTGAAGAAGTGTCTTGCTGCACCTGAACTTATCATACCACTTGAGGAACTTACGATTGACGACAAACTCCACTTTGTGGAAGAACCAGTTGAGATTATGGATCGTGAGATCAAAACTTTGAAACGCAACAAGATTCGGATTGTACGAGTACGATGGAATGCCAAACGAGGACCTGAGTTTACTTGGGAGCGAGAGGATCAAATGATGCGGAAGTATCCTCACCTTTTCCCGACTCCTCCATCTACTTCAACTTAAATTTCGGGACGAAATTTTCTTTAACAGGTGGGTAATGTAACGACCCTGGATTTTCCAACGTTTATTTATTAATAATTATTATTATTAATACGTGTGATAAAACGAATGTACGTTATTACATTTACATGTTACCATGATTGCCCGAACTTGACTTTAATTGCCCGAAACGTCTTTGTGACACCCGGAACTTGCACGAATAATATTTTTAGATATTATTTACATTCATGATTAAATTTATTAATCATTTTAATTAACTAAGACTATTAGTTAGTTACTTGGGCTTTAATTGGATTTAACTTGGTAAATACTTGAACTTGGGCCTTGTTAGTGTTAATGGACTTATGTAAGCCCACCCTACTTCTTAATGGACTTAGCTAGCCCATTCCTTACACTTGTAAGTATCATTTTAAATGTAACTAGCTAGTTAACTTGCTTGGAATCTTGTTACCTTATAATCCCCATGAACTAACACCCATTATCCAACTTTAAAGGCTTTACATGCTAGTAACTCGTGAGTAAACTTCTTCCCCCTCCCCCATTGAGAACCAACGGCCATAGGCCCTTTTGATGAGGTTTTTGTTTCATTTTTCTCATTAATTCATTCACTTGTTTCTCTCATTCTCACACACACTCATTTGCTCTCAAACTTCTCCTCTCTTTTTCTCTCATACTTGTAAGAATTATGAACTTTTCTCCTCTTCTTTTTCTTTGTAAAACCGAACCTAGACACCCCTAAATCATCATCATCTTTTGTTGTTTGTTACTTGATCTTGTTGTAGCTTACTTACTTATAGTTTATTGTTACTTACTTTGTTGTTGTTACTTACTTTCATGATTTCAAGAATAAACTTACTAGTTTGATTCTTCATTTTATCTTGTTATAACAAGAACAACAAGAACATAATCTATCTAGTTATGTTCTACCTTACTTGTTTCAAAAGATTATAAAGTTCTTGTTGTTGAAATCATACTTGTAAGTCATGGAAGTAAACTTAAAGTTTACTTTACTTAAAGATCAACTTTGGTTGAATCTTTAAAGTATGAGCAACCCTTGAACTAATTACTTGTTTAATTAACTTGTTTCTTTATTTTATACACTTTAATTTCATGTAGTTAGTTTATATGGTCAAGTACTACAAGTTAGTCTTGATCTCATATCTCTTGAACAAATTAAGTTAACTTTGAAAGTTCAAGAACACACAAACTAGTTTCTTTAAATATAACTTTGAATCTAGATTTTTGTGTCTTGGATCTTCAAGATCAAACTAAGAACTATGTTCTACTACTTATGATCTTGATTAGTTGGTTTACTTTCAAGTTTGTAACTTATTATTAGTCTTATAGTTCATGTATGTGTTAGATCTAAGACTTTGATGTAACTTTGGTTCATCAAACTTCATACAACTCTTAAGTGAGTTGTGCTTCATGTCTTAGACTTGCACTAGGGTTATGATGGTCAAGACTTGGTTAAGATGATGTAGATACATCAATGAGTTGTACACTTGAAGCTATATGCAACAAGGATGAGAACCATGATGAACATCAAGCACCAAGACCACCGGAACCCTTTTAAACTCACTGTTCTGTCCAAAACCTACTGACCTGATGCTTCTGGAACAGACCAGTAGACCTGGGCTGTTCTAACCTTGATTTTTAGATAGAAATTTTCGAGTAGATAACTTTTCATATAGGACTCATCTTAATCCGAGTTACAGTTTAGGATTTATGGCCCTCCGATCGTTACTATGTCCTTTAACGTTGTGCAGAAATTTCTGACCTACTCGCACTTAGACCGTCGCCACGGTCAAACCAAGACGAGTTTGCTTCTGTAAATTTTACCACACTTAAGGGACTCATAGATGGAGCCATGGCCACTGGTCTCACCTTAATTCAGTAAGGGTAGAGGCCGTGGTGACTGACTGAAGTCAGACTTTGTTGAAAACTATTTTCATAAACGAAACTTACTTTACGCCTTTTATTTAATGATGATTGATGATGACCCTTAAGACCTTAAATACATACTTTTAAACCTATTAAGACGATTTACTGACTTAGTACTATTTGACTTAGGTTGAGGACTTCGGACCATTTACTTGCACACCTTTCCCGACTACTACTTTACCGCTACATATGATTGTGAGTTATAGCATTCCCTTTTTACTTTAACTTATTTTGGGAACTGAGAATACATGCGGATTTTATGTTTTACATACTAGGAACGAGTACTTAAACTTATATATGTGTGGGTTATATAACGGCAGAAACATTCCCTTTAGCTCGGTAACGTTTAATCATTGGTTTATGAACCGGTGAACGCGAATCTTAGATATGGATCCATAGGGTTTGACATCCCCACTCGGGCTAGTCGCGCTAGCAGTCAACGAGTGTTTAATACTTTGTAAACATACGCACTCGCCAAGTGTACTTTCAGGGGGTATTTTAAACGTTAAGTTAGTTACCAAGTGCCCACGGTTAACATATACTTTATCATACTGTTTTGAAACGTTCTTTGTAGCACTGAAATCTCGTGGCCTACCTTACATACTGTTATACTTAAACTATAGTTCACCAACCGTTGTGTTGATGTTTTTAAGCATGTATTTCTCAGGTGCTTGAGGTTGCAACCGCTGTGTACTAGTCGTGCTGTAGAACCCGCTGCTTAGAGTTGTCCACGCATGAACTACTTTACTTTGCATTCAAACATTTGTACTTTTGAACAATGACTTGTAACGACCATTGTGGTCACGTACACTTATTTATTTTCTTCTACTTAGTGAAGCATGCTTTTGAAATGTAAAACATTTGATGTCGGTTATGACATCACCTTTTTATCGTGAATGCAACTTCTTTAATTACAGCATATAGTACTTAACCTTGTAATGATCCTGTTGTTGATGATTCGTACACGATGGTTTTGTACGAGGCATCACAGTTCGATTGTAGTTTGGGTAATTTGTCATGGTGTTAGGTCGAGTAAGACGGAGACAGAAAACAGTTTGGTTATGTCATTACGGTTGTGACCGACGGTGTAGGTGGATGGTTGATCAAGAAAAGGGGAGAGTGAGTGATGAACGGAACTGTTGTTCCTAGTGTAGGTGTATGTATATAACTCATACATATGAATAATATAGGGATAGACAAATTAGTGAAACCAAATGTGTAAAGTTAAGATAATAATAGAGAAAATATAAGCAGCCTCAACTTTAGTTGTTAGCTTGATGTGATACCAATTTGGATACTTGTGTTTGATTTAAATCACAGCTGGAATCCATTAATGACAGAACAAATAACTAATTTGTACGATAATAATGTGAAACAAATTTGATTCTTTAATCGATTTTTATAAATACAAATATTAATAATGATAATTATGAAATACTTATTATATTTTAAAAAAATACAATTAATTATAATAATAGTCATATTAATAATATTATTAATCAGAACAATACCAACTAATAATAATATAAATTATAATAATGATAATAATATTAATAACACTAATATTAGTAATAATAATAATTATAACAATAACTATAAGCTGTAAATGATCATATCATTAAGGTTAACAAAATAATGAATTTTAATGTTAATAATAATATGTAATGATATTACAAGTAACATAAAGGATATAACAAGTTATTTTTATTCAATTTCTCAATATATATATTTTATATATTTATTTCCTAATATTTAATTCATATATTATATCAAATAATATTTCAAATTATTATATATATATATATATATATATATATATATATATATATATATATATATATATATATATATATATATATATATATATTTAAATATATATGTAACTATTTATAACTAGTTGTTCGTGAATCTTCGGGAACAGTCGAAGGTCAATTGAATATATGAAACAGTTCAAAATTTTTGAGACTTAACTTAACAGACTTTGCTTATCGTGTCAAAATCAAGTAAAGATTAAGTTTAAATTTGGTCGGAAATTTCCGGGTCGTCACAGAAGTGACGGGATACAATTTCCTTTATGTGTCGTCGTATAAGTTTATCCATTGTATCGGTTTCTTTCATGGCTAGAAATTGAGCAGATTTGGTGAGATGGTCAATAATAACCCAGATAGTGTCCTAACCGCCTACCATTTTTGGTAGCTTCGGGATAAAATCCATTGTTATTCCTTCCCATTTCCATTGTGGGATTTTGGATTATTGTCATGCAACTAATAAGGTTCAGCTTCGGGCTACTTCTCTCCCCATAAACTATTAACGTGTAAGACCCGAATAATTACAGTGTACATAAGTGTATTTGCGATACTTGAGGCGGGGTTTTGTTGTGTATATTTAAAGTAGGGAATAATTCTGAACTGGGGGTGTCGCGCACCGCACGGCTATATGGCGCGCCGCGCCATCTGTCTGCGACAGATTCCCCTTTTCTTTTAATTAGATATTTTGAGGGCATTTTGGTAAAACTACTTTAGGACCCGAATTTAATGCCTTAGATCAATTTGGGAGCCTCATTCACTCCATTCACAACCACTTTATCATCTTCCATTCAAGTTTAGAGAGAGAGGAGGTTCTAGAGTGAGAAAACTCCATTAAAGGAAGAAGGAAGTCGAATCGAGTCTTGGTGCGGGTTCTAAAGTCGTTCATCTAGTCGCTAGCTACGTGGTGATTGTGTTGGTAAGTTATAAAACCCAATTTCTTACTTTAATTGTGTTTAAGGGTTAGGGTTTGGGTTAGTGGTGCACACAAAACCCAATTGCTAGTAAATTTGGGGGTTTTGGGTGAATTTGGGTCTTGTAGACTCAAAGATGACTAACTAGGGGTTTTCAAGTATTAATTGTTGTTAACAAACCTTAATTAGTTAGTAAATTGCTAGAACACCACTATTTATGTAAATGGGTGTTGCGTGGGTTAGTGGATGACCGAAATGGGCGTGTTGACCTTAAATGGGTCAAATTAGTCAAAATGGACCTAAGTGAGTAAATGTTTGTGATTAATACATAAACCTAGTGTTAAAAGGTGTTTTAAGACCTAACTTGGCTAATGTTAGGGTTTTGGCAAAAGATGACCCAATTATGGGGTTAAGTGTCCAAATGGGTCAAAATGACCTAGTAGTGGTGAGAGTTGTGAGTTTGACCAACTTGAATAGTTGATTGACTATATGTACTTTGTAATAGGTGCGTTACCTTGAAGTTCCAAGCTTGAATTTTATCGATTCACCGAAGGCGTAAGGTGAGTGGAATAATTATGCGTGCATGTATATAATGTATTTATTTGTGTAGAATGGATGTGGCATTGTCACGTTGTTAAAACACCACGTTCTATGTAACGAGTAGTATTATCACGTTGTTTAAGACACTACTCATTGTTTGATTGACATGTGGCATTGTCGCATTGTCTAAGGCACCACATTGTCATGGGAGTGGATGTCGCATTGTTTAAGACACCACTCATCGTTTTGATTGGCATGTGGATTCGTCGCGTTGTTCAAGATGCCAGATTGTCAAGGGGGTGAGTGAGTCGCGTTGTTTAAGACATCACCCGGGGGATTAGTGATTACGCGTTGTTTAAGTAACACCAACGGATGTTATAAACTCCAACGGCCTTTTAAGTACTGTTCCCTTGCTCGATTGGTTAACCATGGTTATAAGAATGTTGTGTTAGCATATTTAATTATGAACTATATGCTATTGGTATTGCTAGCTCCTTATGAATTTGCGGTTATTGGTATATGCTTAATGTTTTGCATGGTTGTCGAATTGCTAGCTCGTGTCCGATAATGTGTAAGTGATGCAAGTAAGTAGATTATATATGTATGTGTATAATTATTGCATTCACTAAGCTTTGCTTACCCTCTCTTTGTTTACCTTTTTATAGGTTCGATTGTGGACAAGGGTAAGGGCATCATCTTAGATTAGAGATCCCGTCGTTGCTAGAGAATGCTTTTGGGCTATTTAGCTTTTGGAGTATTGACCGAGACTTGGGTAGTTTAATCCCAAACACCATGCTCGTAGTGTAGTTTGGTACTTAAACTTTTGATGGTCGAAACTCATATTTTGAATTAAACTTGTAAAACGGCCGATGTGGGCCTCGCTTGTAAAACATCATTTTTATGTTTGAATCGTGATAGTTTTACATATTTAAATGTGTGGTTAAAAGCGTGTCGTCTAAAAATGTCGGGAACTAGTCGATCTTTTTCGCATTTGAAACTTTTCGGACAGGCCTGAATGGCGCGCCGCGCGCCCATCACTTCACTGTACAACAATTCTTTTCTTTTTTCACGTGGTTGGGTCGCGGGTTGGTTTGGGTTGTTACAAGTGGTATCAGAGCATGGTCTAAGGGATTTAGGCGACTTGAGATAGGTGCCTAGACTTAGACTTTATTGTATGTGCGCTTTATGCGGGACTTGTAAGACTTTGGGTCTAATCGGGAATTGTTAGTGCTTTCGGGTTATGTGAACTAACCTCGTACTAATTGTTTTGTGTTGTGTTTAGTAATCATCAAGCGAGATGGACGTTGTACTAGCGAGTTAATGCGACGTGCTCGTGTAACAATGATTAGCTACCATTGTTACGGGTGCAAATCGTGTCAAACAAGTAATGTACGACGATTGTTGAGCAAGATGGAGTAGTGTGGTGTATATGTATATACATACGTGTTATGTCCTTTTGTTTCGCCGTTTAACCTATTTCGTTTTATAGAATGAAGATGAGAAACGGACACGACACCGATAATGGGGGCATGAGTGAGGACCCCGAGTTCACGGCCAAGGTTGAGGCCATCTTTAAACGTCAAAAGGCGGAATATCTTGAGGAGATTAAGAAGATGTTTCTAGACTCGATTGACGAGCAATTAGTCAATGTAGTCAAAGAGCAAGTCAAGGCCGTTCTTCATGATGATAATGTGGGAATACGAGACTTTTTCTATAAGAACTTCAAGGATTCTCAACCTCCCACTTTTGAGGGCGAAAGAGATCCTCTTAAAAGTGCCCGTTGGATCTCCGATATGGAGGGGGCGTTCTGTACTTGCGAATTTCCTCTCGATAAGAAGACAAGGTACGGGTCTAGAATGTTAAGGGGCGATGCTAAGTTATGGTGGGACGCGAAAATCCATCTTTATGGTGAAGTGTAATGTATGGACTTTACTTGGGACGAATTCAAAGAGGAGTTTTTCGATGAATACCGAACTTCGGCTGATCTTACAAGGCTTAAGGACGAGCTACGTACCTTGAGGCAAGGGTCGATGGATTTGAACACTCTCAAATCCTTGTTTTTGTCCAAGACCCAATTTTGCCCGGAGTATGTCGGGAATGATAAGATGTTGAAAGAAGATTTCTATCGAACCTTGAATGATAGTTATCAAGAGAAAATTAGTGTGAATGTGGTGAAAAGCTTCGATGAGTTGTTTAATATGGCTAAAGGTTTTGAAGCGCTTGTGTTGAGAACGAGTAGTTTTACTTTTGGTAAGAGGAAGTTCGAAGCTACTAGTCATTCGAACAAGAAGGGTAAAGGTGCAACCGAGAGCGTCGGTAGTGTGAAGAAGAGTGCTCCGGGGGAATTTCGTTATTCATGTCATAATTGCGGGCGAAGGGGGCACATGGCCCGTGATTGCACCAACCCAGCTTCTACAACCAAATTTACTTGTTTCAATTATGGTAAAGAAGGGCACAAGAGGCCCGAGTGTCCCGAGTTGCGCAATGATAATGTCAAGCGGCTAGAGAAGGCGGCGGGTACGACTAGGGGTCGTAATTACTTGATGACGAACGAAGAAGCCAAACAATCCAATGAAGTCGTTTCAGGTACTTTCATGGTTAATTCTAATCCGGGGCGGATACTTTTTGATAGTGGTGCTAATTTGTCTTTTGTGTCTCCAAGATTTGTGCCTAAGTTAAATAAACCAATAGTAAAGTTAAGTCGTCCGGTAGAAGTTGAAATAGTGGATGGCAAGACGGCGCTAGTGGTTGATGTGTGTAGAAATTGTAATGTTGTGTTTGGTGCCGAAAGTTTTGAAATTGATTTCATCCCGATGACCTTGGGCGATTTTGATGTTGTCGTTGGTATGGATTGGCTCGATCGTTATAGAGCCGATATTGCATGCCATGATAATTTTATTCATGTAAAGACCCCAAGTGGGGGAGAGTTAATTATTCATGGCGATAAGTGAAGGAGACCGGTGCCGATATTCACTTTTGCACGGGCACGTCGTTTCGTTGTTACTGGTGGCATGGCTTTCCTTGCTCATGTTGTTGATACTCATAATGAGCCACCACCCATTCGTGAAATTCTGGTGATTAATGAATTTGAAGACGTTTTTCCGGACGAGTTACCGGGTGTTCCGGCGGAAAGACAAGTTGAATTTCGCATTGAGTTGGTTCCGGGGGCTACCCCCATTGCTAAAACTCCTTATCGTTTAGCGCCAACAGAAATGCAAGAGTTGTTAAATCAAACCCAAGAGTTACTTAATAAGGGTTTTATTCGACCAAGTGCTTCGCCATGGGGCGCTCCGGTTTTATTCGTGAAAAAGAAGGATGGTAGTATGCGGATGTGCATCGATTACCGGGAGTTGAATAAAGTGACGATCAAGAATCGTTATCCATTGTCACGGATTGACGATTTGTTTGACCAGCTCCAAGGTGCAATGTATTTCTCTAAAATCGACCTACGATCCGGCTATCACCAAATGCGGGTCCGTGAGGAAGGCATCGAGAAAACGGCCTTTCGAACGCGTTATGGGCATTTTGAATTTGTGGTAATGCCTTTTGGTCTTCCGAATGCACCGGCGGCATTCATGGATCTTATGAACCGAGTGTGCCAACCTATGTTGGACAAGTCAGTAATAGCGTTCATTGACGACATACTAGTCTATTCGAAAAGTATGAATGAACATGAACGTCATTTGCGTGAGGTATTGAAGACGTTACGAAAGGAGAAGTTGTATGCAAAGTTCTCCAAATGTGAATTTTGCATAAGAGAAGTCCAATTACTTGGTCATATTGTGAACAAAGACGGTATTCAAGTAGATCCGGGGAAGATCGAGACGGTGAAGAGTTGGGGACGACCGACTACGCCTACGGAAATCCGAAGTTTTCTCGGATTGGCCGGTTATTATCGTCGGTTTATCCAAGACTTTTCTAAGATTGCTTCTCCATTAACGAAGTTGACGAGAAAGAATGCTAAGTTTAATTGGGAGAACGAGCAAGGAATTGCTTTTCAATTACTAAAAGAGAAGTTGTGTCAAGCTCCGGTGTTAGTATTGCCGGAAGGTGTGGAAGATATGACGGTTTATTGTGATGCTTCGCTAAATGGGCTCGCGTGTGTCCTTATGCAAAGAGGTAAAGTCATCGCTTATGCCTCTCGACAATTAAAGGAGCACGAAACGAGGTATCCGACTCATGATCTTGAGATGGCGGCGGTGGTACATGCGTTGAAAATTTGGCGCCACTACTTGTATGGTGTCAAATGTACAATTTATTCGGATCACAAGAATTTGAAACATCTTTTCACTCAATGAGATTTGAATTATCGTCAACGTAGATGGATGGATGTGGTGAAAAGACTATGATTGTGAGATACTTTATCATCCGGGTAAGGTGAATGTTGTCGCGGATGCGTTGAGTCGAAAGAGTCAACATTCGGCGATAAAAGTAGGATCGTTACGCTTGATTATTACCAACAATTTTCTTGAGAAGCTTGGTGAGATACAAATCGAGGCTTACGTTCACAACAAGCATTCGGAACGAATCGTGGGTCAATCGGAGTTCATTACTATGGGCCCGCGTGGTTTGTTGTCTTTTCAAGGAAGGGTGTGGGTGCCTAAGATGGGTGATTACCGGCGGGTGCTACTTGATGAAGCACATAAGTCCAAATATTCCATTCATCCGGGTGCGACGAAAATGTATCATGACTTGAAGAAAGATTATTGGTGGCCGGGCATGAAACGTGATGTTGTGAAGTATGTTGAGCAATGCGTCACGTGTTTACAAGTAAAAGCCGAACACCAAAAGCCGTATGGTAAGTTGCAACCGTTAGAAATCTCGAAATGGAAATGGGAGCACATTACCATGGATTTCATCACAAAGTTACCTAAAATGGCGAGAACCCAATTTGATTCGATTTGGGTTATAGTTGATAGATTGACGAAAAGTGCTTTGTTTCTTCCCATTAAAGAAGCGATATCGTCAGAGGCCTTGGCTAAGTTGTTTATCAAGGAAGTGGTCTCGCGACATGGGGTTCCTATATCTATTATTTCGGATCGAGATACCCGTTTTACATCTCAGTTTTGGGAAAAGTTTCATGAAGATATGGGTACACAATTGAAGTTGAGCACGGCGTATCATCCTCAAACGGACGGTCAAACCGAACGTACGAATCAAACTTTGGAAGATATGTTACGGGTGTGCATTATTGACTTCGGTGGTAGTTGGGATGAGCATTTACCTCTGGTGGAATTCTCGTACAATAATAGTTATCATACTAGTATCGGGATGCCACCTTATGAGATGCTTTATGGGCGAAGGTGTCTGAAATGTCCCGTTCTTATTGATTAAAAAACGTTCCATATTAATTGATTTCGTTGCGAGGTTTTGACCTCTATATGAGACGTTTTTCAAAGACTGCATTCATTTTTAAACAAACCATAACCTTTATTTCATCAATAAAGGTTTAAAAAGCTTTACGTAGATTATCAAATAATGATAATCTAAAATATCCTGTTTACACACGACCATTACATAATGGTTTACAATACAAATATGTTACAACAAAATAAGTTTCTTGAATGCAGTTTTTACACAATATCATACAAGCATGGACTCCAAATCTTGTCCTTATTTAAGTATGCGACAGCGGAAGCTCTTAATAATCACCTGAGAATAAACATGCTTAAAACGTCAACAAAAATGTTGGTGAGTTATAGGTTTAACCTATATATATCAAATCATAATAATAGACCACAAGATTTCATATTTCAATACACATCCCATACATAGAGATAAAAATCATTCATATGGTGAACACCTGGTAACCGACATTAACAAGATGCATATATAAGAATATCCCCATCATTCCGGGACACCCTTCGGATATGATATAAATTTCGAAGTACTAAAGCATCCGGTACTTTGGATGGGGTTTGTTAGGCCCAATAGATCTATCTTTAGGATTCGCGTCAATTAGGGTGTCTGTTCCCTAATTCTTAGATTACCAGACTTAATAAAAAGGGGCATATTCGATTTCGATAATTCAACCATAGAATGTAGTTTCATGTACTTGTGTCTATTTTGTAAATCATTTATAAAACCTGCATGTATTCTCATCCCAAAAATATTAGATTTTAAAAGTGGGACTATAACTCACTTTCATAGATTTTTACTTCGTCGGGAAGTAAAACTTGGCCACTGGTTGATTCACGAACCTATAACAATATATACATATATATCAAAGTATGGTCAAAATATATTTACAACACTTTTAATATATTTTGATGTTTTAAGTTTATTAAGTCAGCTGTCCTCGTTAGTACCCTACAACTAGTTGTCCACAGTTAGATGTACAGAAATAAATCGATAAATATTATCTTGAATCAATCCACGACCCAGTGTATACGTATCTCAGTATTGATCACAACTCAAACTATATATATTTTGGAATCAACCTCAACCCTGTATAGCTAACTCCAACATTCACATATAGAGTGTGTATGGTTGTTCCGAAATATATATAGATGTGTCGACATGATAGGTCGAAACATTGTATACGTGTCTATGGTATCTCAAGATTACATAATATACAATACAAGTTGATTAAGTTATGGTTGGAATAGATTTGTTACAAATTTTCACGTAGCTAAAATGAGAAAAATTATCCAATCTTGTTTTACCCATAACTTCTTCATTTTAAATCCGTTTTGAGTGAATCAAATTGCTATGGTTTCATATTGAACTCTATTTTATGAATCTAAACAGAAAAAGTATAGGTTTATAGTCGGAAAAATAAGTTACAAGTCATTTTTGTAAAGGTAGTCATTTCAGTCGAAAGAACGACGTCTAGATGACCATTTTAGAAAACATACTTCCACTTTGAGTTTAACCATAATTTTTGGATATAGTTTCATGTTCATAATAAAAATCATTTTCTCAGAATAACAACTTTTAAATTAAAGTTTATCATAGTTTTTAATTAACTAACCCAAAACAGCCCGCGGTGTTACTACGACGGCGTAAATCCGGTTTTACGGTGTTTTTCGTGTCTCCAGGTTTTAAATCATTAAGTTAGCATATCATATAGATATAGAACATGTGTTTAGTTGATTTTAAAAGTCAAGTTAGAAGGATTAACTTTTGTTTGCGAACAAGTTTAGAATTAACTAAACTATGTTCTAGTGATTACAAGTTTAAACCTTCGAATAAGATAGCTTTATATGTATGAATTGAATGATGTTATGAAAATCATTACTACCTTAAGTTCCTTGGATAAACCTACTGGAAAAGTGAAAAATGGATCTAGCTTCAACGGATCCTTGGATGGCTCGAAGTTCTTGAAGTAGAATCATGACACGAAAACAAGTTCAAGTAAGATCATCACTTGAAATAAGATTGTTATAGTTATAGAAATTGAACCAAAGTTTGAATATGATTATTACCTTGTATTAGAATGATAACCTACTGTAAGAAACAAAGATTTCTTGAGGTTGGATGATCACCTTACAAGATTGGAAGTGAGCTAGCAAACTTGAAAGTATTCTTGATTTTATGTAACTAGAACTTGTAGAATATATGAAGAACACTTAGAACTTGAAGATAGAACTTGAGAGAGATCAATTAGATGAAGAAAATTGAAGAATTAAAGTGTTTGTAGGTGTTTTTGGTCGTTGGTGTATGGATTAGATATAAAGGATATGTAATTTTGTTTTCATGTAAATAAGTCATGAATGATTACTCATATTTTTGTAATTTTATGAGATATTTCATGCTAGTTGCCAAATGATGGTTCCCACATGTGTTAGGTGACTCACATGGGCTGCTAAGAGCTGATCATTGGAGTGTATATACCAATAGTACATACATCTAAAAGCTGTGTATTGTACGAGTACGAATACGGGTGCATACGAGTAGAATTGTTGATGAAACTGAACGAGGATGTAATTGTAAGCATTTTTGTTAAGTAGAAGTATTTTGATAAGTGTATTGAAGTCTTTCAAAAGTGTATAAATACATATTAAAACACTACATGTATATACATTTTAACTGAGTCGTTAAGTCATCGTTAGTCGTTACATGTAAGTGTTGTTTTGAAACCTTTAGGTTAACGATCTTGTTAAATGTTGTTAACCCAATGTTTATAATATCAAAAGAGATTTTAAATTATTATATTATCATGATATTATGATGTACGAATATCTCTTAATATGATATATATACATTAAATGTCGTTACAACGATAAACGTTACATATATGTCTCGTTTCAAAATCATTAAGTTAGTAGTCTTGTTTTTACATATGTAGTTCATTGTTAATATAATTAATGATATGTTTACTTATCATAATATCATGTTAACTATATATATAACCATATATATGTCATCATATAGTTTTTTTTTTTTACAAGTTTTAACGTTCGTGAATCACCGGTCAACTTGGGTGGTCAATTGTCTATATGAAACCTATTTCAATTAATCAAGTCTTAACAAGTTTGATTGCTTAACATGTTGGAAACATTTAATCATGTAAACATCAATCTCAATTAATATATATAAACATGGAAAAGTTCGGGTCACTACAGTACCTACCCGTTAAATAAATTTCGTCCCGAAATTTTAAGCTGTTGAAGGTGTTGACGAATCTTCTGGAAATAGATGCGGGTATTTCTTCTTCATCTGATCTTCACGCTCTCAGGTGAACTCGGGTCCTCTACGAGCATTCCATCGAACCTTAATAATTGGTATCTTGTTTTGCTTAAGTCTTTTAACCTCACGATCCATTATTTCGACGGGTTCTTCGATGAATTGAAGTTTTTCGTTGATTTGGATTTCATCTAACGGAATAGTGAGATCTTCTTTAGCAAAACATTTCTTCAAATTCGAGACGTGGAAAGTGTTATGTACAGCCGCGAGTTGTTGAGGTAACTCTAGTCGGTAAGCTACTGGTCCGACACGATCAATAATCTTGAATGGTCCAATATACCTTGGATTTAATTTCCCTCGTTTACCAAATCGAACAACGCCTTTCCAAGGTGCAACTTTAAGCATGACCATCTCTCCAATTTCAAATTCTATATCTTTTCTTTTAATGTCAGCGTAGCTCTTTTGTCGACTTTGGGCGGTTTTCAACCGTTGTTGAATTTGGATGATCTTCTCGGTAGTTTCTTGTATAATCTCTGGACCCGTAATCTGTCTATCCCCCACTTCACTCCAACAAATCGGAGACCTGCACTTTCTACCATAAAGTGCTTCAAACGGCGCCATCTCAATGCTTGAATGGTAGCTGTTGTTGTAGGAAAATTCTGCTAACGGTAGATGTCGATCCCAACTGTTTCCGAAATCAATAACACATGCTCGTAGCATGTCTTCAAGCGTTTGTATCGTCCTTTTGCTCTGCCCATCAGTTTGTGGATGATAGGCAGTACTCATGTCTAGACGAGTTCCTAATGCTTGCTGTAATGTCTGCCAGAATCTTGAAATAAATCTGCCATCCCTATCAGAGATAATAGAGATTGGTATTCCATGTCTGGAGACAACTTCCTTCAAATACAGTCGTGCTAACTTCTCCATCTTGTCATCTTCTCTTATTGGTAGGAAGTGTGCCGATTTGGTGAGACGATCAACTATTACCCAAATAGTATCAAAACCACTTGCAGTCCTTGGCAATTTAGTGATGAAATCCATGGTAATGTTTTCCCATTTCCATTCCGGGATTTCGGGTTGTTGAAGTAGACCTGATGGTTTTTGATGCTCAGCTTTGACCTTAGAACACGTCAAACATTCTCCTACGTATTTAGCAACATCGGCTTTCATACCCGGCCACCAAAAATGTTTCTTGAGATCCTTGTACATCTTCCCCGTTCCAGGATGTATTGAGTATCTGGTTTTATGAGCTTCTCTAAGTACCATTTCTCTCATATCTCCAAATTTTGGTACCCAAATCCTTTCAGCCCTATACCGGGTTCCGTCTTCCCGAATATTAAGATGCTTCTCTGATCCTTTGGGTATTTCATCCTTTAAATTTCCCTCTTTTAAAACTCCTTGTTGCGCCTCCTTTATTTGAGTAGTAAGGTTATTATGAATCATTATATTCATAGATTTTACTCGAATGGGTTCTCTGTCCTTCCTGCTCAAGGCATCGGCTACCACATTTGCCTTCCCCGGGTGGTAACGAATCTCAAAGTCGTAATCATTCAACAATTCAATCCACCTACGCTGCCTCATATTCAGTTGTTTCTGATTAAATATGTGTTGAAGACTTTTGTGGTCGGTATATATAATACTTTTGACCCCATATAAGTAGTGCCTCCAAGTCTTTAATGCAAAAACAACCACGCCTAATTCCAAATCATGCGTCGTATAATTTTGCTCGTGAATCTTCAATTGTCTAGACGCATAAGCAATCACCTTCGTTCGTTGCATTAATACACAACCGAGACCTTGCTTTGATGCGTCACAATAAATCACAAAATCATCATTCCCTTCAGGCAATGACAATATAGGTGCCGTAGTTAGCTTTTTCTTCAATAACTGAAACGCTTTCTCTTGTTCATCCTTCCATTCAAATTTCTTCCCTTTATGCGTTAATGCAGTCAAGGGTTTTGCTATTCTGGAAAAGTCTTGGATGAACCTTCTGTAGTAACCTGCTAGTCCTAAAAACTGGCGTATGTGTTTCGGAGTTTTCGGGGTTTCCCACTTTTCAACAGTTTCTATCTTTGCCGGATCCACCTTAATACCTTCTTTGTTCACTATGTGACCGAGGAATTGAACTTCTTCCAACCAAAATGCACACTTTGAAAACTTAGCGTACAATTCTTCCTTCCTCAATACTTCTAACACCTTTCTCAAATGTTCACCGTGTTCTTGGTCATTCTTTGAGTAAATAAGTATGTCATCAATGAAAACAATGACAAACTTGTCAAGGTATGGTCCACACACTCGGTTCATAAGGTCCATGAACACAGCTGGTGCATTAGTTAAACCAAACGGCATGACCATAAACTCGTAATGACCGTAACGTGTTCTGAAAGCAGTCTTTGGAATATCATCTTCTTTCACCCGCATTTGATGATACCCGGAACGTAAGTCAATCTTTGAATAAACAGACGAGCCTTGTAGTTGATCAAATAAGTCGTTGATTCTCGGTAGTGGGTAGCGGTTCTTGATGGTAAGTTGGTTCAACTCTCGGTAGTCGATACACAACCTGAATGTACCATCTTTCTTCTTGACAAACAAAACAGGAGCTCCCCACGGTGATGTGCTTGGTCGAATGAAACCACGCTCTAAAAGTTCTTGTAATTGGCTTTGCAGTTCTTTCATCTCGCTGGGTGCGAGTCTGTAAGGAGCACGAGCTATTGGTGCAGCTCCTGGTACAAGATCTATTTGAAATTCAACAGATCGATGTGGGGGTAATCCCGGTAATTCTTTCGGAAATACATCAGGAAATTCTTTTGCAATGGGAACATCATTGATGCTCTTTTCTTCAGTTTGTACTTTCTCGACGTGTGCTAGAACAGCATAGCAACCTTTTCTTATTAGTTTTTGTGCCTTCAAATTACTAATAAGATGTAGCTTCGTGTTGCCCTTTTCTCCGTACACCATTAAGGGTTTTCCTTTTTCTCGTATAATGCGAATTGCATTTTTGTAACAAACGATCTCTGCTTTTACTTCTTTCAACCAGTCCATACCGATTATCACATCAAAACTCCCTAACTCTACTGGTATCAAATCAATCTTAAATGTTTCGCTAACCAGTTTAATTTCTCGATTCCGACATATATTATCTGCTGAAATTAATTTACCATTTGCTAATTCGAGTAAAAATTTACTATCCAAAGGCGTCAATGGACAACTTAATTTAGCACAAAAATCTCTACTCATATAGCTTCTATCCGCACCCGAATCAAATAAAACGTAAGCAGATTTATTGTCAATAAGAAACGTACCCGTAACAAGCTCCGGGTCTTCCTGTGCCTCTACCACATTAATATTGAAAACTCTTCCACGGCCTTGTCCATTCGTGTTCTCCTGGTTCGGGCAATTTCTAATAATGTGGCCCGGTTTTCCACATTTATAACAAACTACATTGGCATAACTTGCTCCGACACTACTTGCTCCGCCATTACTCGTTCCGACACCATTTGTTCCTTTCGTTCTATTAACCCCTGGTCCATAGACCTCACACTTCGCCGCGCTATGACCATTTCTTTTACACTTGTTGCAAAATTTGGTGCAGAACCCCGAGTGATTCTTTTCACACCTTTGGCATAGCTGCTTCTGATTGTTGTTGTTGTTGTTGCGGTTATTATTGTTGTTGGGATGATTGTTGTAGTTGCTGTTGTTGTTGCTGTTGTTGTTGTTGGGCCGTTTGTTGTAGTTGCGATTGATGTTGCGATTGTTGGGATAATTGTTGCGATTATTGTTGTAATTGCTGTTGTTGTTGTATTGGTGATTCTTATCACCGTTTTCCTCCTACTTTCTTTTGACTTGCTTCACATTGGCCTCTTCAGCAGTCTGTTCTTTAATTCTTTCTTCAATCTGGTTCACTAGTTTGTGAGCCATTCTACATGCCTGTTGTATGGAGGCGGGCTCGTGTGAACTTATATCTTCTTGGATTCTTTCCGGTAATCCTTTCACAAACGCGTCAATCTTCTCTTCCTCATCTTCGAATGCTCCCGGACACAATAGGCACAATTCTGTGAATCGTCTTTCGTACGTGGTAATATCAAATCCTAGGGTTCGTAACCCTCTAAGTTCTATCTTGAGCTTATTGACCTCGGTTCTGGGACGGTACTTCTCGTTCATCAAGTGCTTGAATGCTGACCACGGTAGTGCGTACGCATCGTCTTGTCCCACTTGCTCTAGATAGGTATTCCACCATGTTTGAAATGTCCCGTTCTTATTGATTAAAAACGTTCCATATTAATTGATTTCGTTGCGAGGTTTTGACCTCTATATGAGACGTTTTTCAAAGACTGCATTCATTTTAAAACAAACCATAACCTTTATTTCATCAATAAAGGTTTGAAAAGCTTTACGTAGATTATCAAATAATGATAATCTAAAATATCCTGTTTACACACGACCATTACATAATGGTTTACAATACAAATATGTTACAACAAAATAAGTTTCTTGAATGCAGTTTTTACACAATATCATACAAGCATGGACTCCAAATCTCGTCCTTATTTAAGTATGCGACAGCGGAAGCTCTTAATAATCACCTGAGAATAAACATGCTTAAAACGTCAACAAAAATGTTGGTGAGTTATAGGTTTAACCTATATATATCAAATCGTAACAATAGACCACAAGATTTCATATTTCAATACTCATCCCATACATAGAGATAAAAATCATTCATATGGTGAACACCTGGTAACCGACATTAACAAGATGCATATATAAGAATATCCCCATCATTCCGGGACACCCTTCGGATATGATATAAATTTCGAAGTACTAAAGCATCCGGTACTTTGGATGGGGTTTGTTAGACCCAATAGATCTATCTTTAGGATTCGCGTCAATTAGGGTGTCTGTTCCCTAATTCTTAGATTACCAGACTTAATAAAAAGGGGCATATTCGATTTCGATAATTCAACCATAGAATGTAGTTTCACGTACTTGTGTCTATTTTGTAAATCATTTATAAAACCTGCATGTATTCTCATCCCAAAAATATTAGATTTTAAAAGTGGGACTATAACTCACTTTCACAGATTTTTACTTCGTCGGGAAGTAAGACTTGGCCACTGGTTGATTCATGAACCTATAACAATATATACATATATATCAAAGTATATTCAAAATATATTTACAACACTTTTAATATATTTTGATGTTTTAAGTTTATTAAGTCAGCTGTCCTCGTTAGTAACCTACAACTAGTTGTCCACAGTTAGATGTACATAAATAAATCGATAAATATTATCTTGAATCAATCCACGACCCAGTGTATACGTATCTCAGTATTAATCACAACTCAAACTATATATATTTTGGAATCAACCTCAACCCTGTATAGCTAACTCCAACATTCACATATAGAGTGTCTATGGTTGTTCCGAAATATATATAGATGTGTCGACATGATAGGTCGAAACATTGTATACGTGTCTATGGTATCTCAAGATTACATAATATATAATACAAGTTGATTAAGTTATGGTTGGAATAGATTTGTTACCAATTTTCACGTAGCTAAAATGAGAAAAATTATCCAATCTTGTTTTACCCATAACTTCTTCATTTTAAATCCGTTTTGAGTGAATCAAATTGCTATGGTTTCATATTGAACTCTATTTTATGAATCTAAACAAAAAAATTATAGGTTTCTAGTCGGAAAAATAAGTTACAAGTCGTTTTTGTAAAGGTAGTCATTTCAGTCGAAAGAACGACGTCTAGATGACCATTTTAGAAAACATACTTCCACTTTGAGTTTAACCATAATTTTTGGATATAGTTTCATGTTCATAATAAAAATCATTTTCTCAGAATAACAACTTTTAAATCAAAGTTTATCATAGTTTTTAATTAACTAACCCAAAACAGCCCGCGGTGTTACTACGACGGCGTAAATCCGGTTTTACGGTGTTTTTCGTGTTTCCAGGTTTTAAATCATTAAGTTAGCATATCATATAGATATAGAACATGTGTTTAGTTGATTTTAAAAGTCAAGTTAGAAGGATTAACTTTTGTTTGCGAACAAGTTTAGAATTAACTAAACTATGTTCTAGTGATTACAAGTTTAAACCTTCGAATAAGATAGCTTTATATGTATGAATCGAATGATGTTATGAACATCATTACTACCTTAAGTTCCTTGGATGAACCTACTGGAAAAGAGAAAAATGGATCTAGCTTCAATGGATCCTTGGATGGCTCAAAGTTCTTGAAGCAAAATCATGACACGAAAACAAGTTCAAGTAAGATCATCACTTGAAATAAGATTGTTATAGTTATAGAAATTGAACCAAAGTTTGAATATGATTATTACCTTGTATTAGAATGATAACCTACTGTAAGAAACAAAGATTTCTTGAGGTTGGATGATCACCTTACAAGATTGGAAGTGAGCTAGCAAACTTGAAAGTATTCTTGATTTTATGAAACTAGAACTTTTGGAATTTATGAAGAACACTTAGAACTTGAAGATAGAACTTGAGAGAGTTCAATTAGATGAAGAAAATTGAAGAATGAAAGTGTTTGTAGGTGTTTTTGGTCGTTGGTGTATGGATTAGATATAAAGGATATGTAATTTTGTTTTCATGTAAATAAGTCATGAATGATTACTCATATTTTTGTAATCTTATGAGATATTTCATGCTAGTTGCCAAATGATGGTTCCCACATGTGTTAGGTGACTCACATGGGCTGCTAAGAGCTGATCATTGGAGTGTATATACCAATAGTACATACATCTAAAAGCTGTGTATTGTACGAGTACGAATACGGGTGCATACGAGTAGAATTGTTGATGAAACTGAACGAGAATGTAATTGTAAGCATTTTTGTTAAGTAGAAGTATTTTGATAAGTGTATTGAAGTCTTTCAAAAGTGTATAAATACATATTAAAACACTACATGTATATACATTTTAACTGAGTCGTTAAGTCTTCGTTAGTCGTTACATGTAAGTGTTGTTTTGAAACCTTTAGGTTAACGATCTTGTTAAATGTTGTTAACCCAATGTTTATAATAACAAAAGAGATTTTAAATTATTATATTATCATGATATTATGATGTACGAATATCTCTTAATATGATATATATACATTAAATGTCGTTACAACGATAAACGTTACATATATGTCTCGTTTCAAAATCATTAAGTTAGTAGTCTTGTTTTTACATATGTAGTTCATTGTTAATATAATTAATGATATGTTTACTTATCATAATATCATGTTAACTATATATATAACCATATATATGTCATCATATAGTTTTTTACAAGTTTTAACGTTCGTGAATCACCGGTCAACTTGGGTGGTCAATTGTCTATATGAAACCTATTTCAATTAATCAAGTCTTAACAAGTTTGATTGCTTAACATGTTGGAAACATTTAATCATGTAAACATCAATCTCAATTAATATATATAAACATGGAAAAGTTCGGGTCACTACAGTACCTACCCGTTAAATAAATTTCGTCCCGAAATTTTAAGCTGTTGAAGGTGTTGACGAATCTTCTGGAAATAGATGCGGGTATTTCTTCTTCATCTGATCTTCACGCTCCCAGGTGAACTCGGGTCCTCTACGAGCATTCCATCGAACCTTAATAATTGGTATCTTGTTTTGCTTAAGTCTTTTAACCTCACGATCCATTATTTCGACGGGTTCTTCGATGAATTGGAGTTTTTCGTTGATTTGGATTTCATCTAACGGAATAGTGAGATCTTCTTTAGCAAAACATTTCTTCAAATTCGAGACGTGGAAAGTGTTATGTACAGCCGCGAGTTGTTGAGGTAACTCAAGTCGGTAAGCTACTGGTCCGATACGATCAATAATCTTGAATGGTCCAATATACCTTGGATTTAATTTCCCTCGTTTACCAAATCGAACAACGCCTTTCCAAGGTGCAACTTTAAGCATGACCATCTCTCCAATTTCAAATTCTATATCTTTTCTTTTAATGTCAGCGTAGCTCTTTTGTCGACTTTGGGCGGTTTTCAACCGTTGTTGAATTTGGATGATCTTCTCGGTAGTTTCTTGTATAATCTCCGGACCCGTAATCTGTCTATCCCCCACCTCACTCCAACAAATCGGAGACCTGCACTTTCTACCATAAAGTGCTTCAAACGGCGCCATCTCAATGCTTGAATGGTAGCTGTTGTTGTAGGAAAATTCTGCTAACGGTAGATGTCGATCCCAACTGTTTCCGAAATCAATAACACATGCTCGTAGCATGTCTTCAAGCGTTTGTATCGTCCTTTCGCTCTGCCCATCAGTTTGTGGATGATAGGCAGTACTCATGTCTAGACGAGTTCCTAATGCTTGCTGTAATGTCTGCCAGAATCTTGAAATAAATCTGCCATCCCTATCAGAGATAATAGAGATTGGTATTCCATGTCTGGAGACGACTTCCTTCAAATACAGTCGTGCTAACTTCTCCATCTTGTCATCTTCTCTTATTGGTAGGAAGTGTGCTGACTTGGTGAGACGATCAACTATTACCCAAATAGTATCAAAACCACTTGCAGTCCTTGGCAATTTAGTGATGAAATCCATGGTAATGTTTTCCCATTTCCATTCCGGGATTTCGGGTTGTTGAAGTAGACCTGATGGTTTCTGATGCTCAGCTTTGACCTTAGAACACGTCAAACATTCTCCTACGTATTTAGCAACATCGGCTTTCATACCCGGCCACCAAAAATGTTTCTTGAGATCCTTGTACATCTTCCCCTTTCCAGGATGTATTGAGTATCTGGTTTTATGAGCTTCTCTAAGTACCATTTCTCTCATATCTCCAAATTTTGGTACCCAAATCCTTTCAGCCCTATACCGGGTTCCGTCTTCCCAAATATTAAGATGCTTCTCCGATCCTTTGGGTATTTCATCCTTTAAATTTCCCTCTTTTAAAACTCCTTGTTGCGCCTCCTTTATTTGAGTAGTAATGTTATTATGAATCATTATATTCATAGATTTTACTCGAATGGGTTCTCTATCCTTCCTGCTCAAGGCATCGGCTACCACATTTGCCTTCCCCGGGTGGTAACGAATCTCAAAATCATAATCATTCAATAATTCAATCCACCTACGCTGCCTCATATTCAGTTGTTTCTGATTAAATATGTGTTGAAGACTTTTGTGGTCAGTATATATAATACTTTTGACCCCATATAAGTAGTGCCTCCAAGTCTTTAATGCAAAAACAACCGCGCCTAATTCCAAATCATGCGTCGTATAATTTTGTTCGTGAATCTTCAATTGTCTAGACGCATAAGCAATCACCTTCGTTCGTTGCATTAATACACAACCGAGACCTTGCTTTGATGCGTCACAATAAATCACAAAATCATCATTCCCTTCAGGCAATGACAATATAGGTGCCGTAGTTAGCTTTTTCTTCAATAACTGAAACGCTTTCTCTTGTTCATCATTCCATTCAAATTTCTTCCCTTTATGCGTTAATGCAGTCAAGGGTTTTGCTATTCTGGAAAAGTCTTGGATGAACCTTCTGTAGTAACCAGCTAGTCCTAAAAACTGGCGTATGTGTTTCGGAGTTTTCGGGGTTTCCCACTTTTCAACAGTTTCTATCTTTGCCGGATCCACCTTAATACCTTCTTTGTTCACTACGTGACCGAGGAATTGAACTTCTTCCAACCAAAATGCACACTTTGAAAACTTAGCGTACAATTCTTCCTTCCTCAATACTTCTAACACCTTTCTCAAATGTTCACCGTGTTCTTGGTCATTCTTTGAGTAAATAAGTATGTCATCAATGAAAACAATGACAAACTTGTCAAGGTATGGTCCACACACTCGGTTCATAAGGTCCATGAACACAGCTGGTGCATTAGTTAAACCAAACGGCATGACCATAAACTCGTAATGACCGTAACGTGTTCTGAAAGCAGTCTTTGGAATATCATCTTCTTTCACCCGCATTTGATGATACCCGGAACGTAAGTCAATCTTTGAATAAACAGACGAGCCTTGTAGTTGATCAAATAAGTCGTCGATTCTCGGTAGTGGGTAGCGGTTCTTGATGGTAAGTTTGTTCAACTCTCGGTAGTCGATACACAACCTGAATGTACCATCTTTCTTCTTGACAAACAAAACAGGAGCTCCCCACGGTGATGTGCTTGGTCGAATGAAACCACGCTCTAAAAGTTCTTGTAATTGGCTTTGCAGTTCTTTCATCTCGCTGGGTGCGAGTCTGTAAGGAGCACGAGCTATTGGTGCAGCTCCTGGTACAAGATCTATTTGAAATTCAACGGATCGATGTGGGGGTAATCCCGGTAATTCTTTCGGAAATACATCGGGAAATTCTTTTGCAATGGGAACATCATTGATGCTCTTTTCTTCAGTTTGTACTTTCTCGACGTGTGCTAGAACAGCATAGCAACCTTTTCTTATTAGTTTTTGTGCCTTCAAATTACTAATAAGATGTAGCTTCGTGTTGCCCTTTTCTCCGTACACCATTAAGGGTTTTCCTTTTTCTCGTATAATGCGAATTGCATTTTTGTAACAAACGATCTCCGCTTTCACTTCTTTCAACCAGTCCATACCGATTATCACATCAAAACTCCCTAACTCTACTGGTATCAAATCAATCTTAAATGTTTCGCTAACCAGTTTAATTTCTCGATTCCGACATATATTATCTGCTGAAATTAATTTACCATTTGCTAATTCGAGTAAAAATTTACTATCCAAAGGCGTCAATGGACAACTTAATTTAGCACAAAAATCTCTACTCATATAGCTTCTATCCGCACCCGAATCAAATAAAACGTAAGCAGATTTATTGTCAATAAGAAACGTACCCGTAACAAGCTCCGGGTCTTCCTGTGCCTCTACCGCATTAATATTGAAAACTCTTCCACGGCCTTGTCCATTCTTGTTCTCCTGGTTCGGGCAATTTCTAATAATGTGGCCTGGTTTTCCACATTTATAACAAACTACATTGGCATAACTTGCTCCGACACTACTTGCTCCGCCATTACTCGTTCCGACACCATTTGTTCCTTTCGTTCTATTAACCCCTGGTCCGTAGACCTCACACTTCGCCGCGCTATGACCATTTCTTTTACACTTGTTGCAAAATTTGGTGCAGAACCCCGAGTGATTCTTTTCACACCTTTGGCATAGTTGCTTCTGATTGTTGTTGTTGTTGCGGTTATTATTGTTGTTGGGATGATTGTTGTAGTTGCTGTTGTTGTTGTTGTTGTTGTTGTTGTTGTTGTTGTTGTTGTTGTTGGGCCGTTTGTTGTAGTTGCGATTGATGTTGCGATTGTTGGGATAATTGTTGCGATTATTGTTGTAATTGCTGTTGTTGTTGTATTGGTGATTCTTATCACCGTTTTCCTCCCACTTTCTTTTGACTTGCTTCACATTGGCCTCTTCAGCAGTCTGTTCTTTAATTCTTTCTTCAATCTGGTTCACTAGTTTGTGAGCCATTCTACATGCCTGTTGTATGGAGGCGGGCTCGTGTGAACTTATATCTTCTTGGATTCTTTCCGGTAATCCTTTCACAAACGCGTCGATCTTCTCTTCCTCATCTTCGAATGCTCCCGGACACAATAGGCACAATTCTGTGAATCGTCTTTCGTACGTGGTAATATCAAATCCTTGGGTTCGTAACCCTCTAAGTTCTGTCTTGAGCTTATTGACCTCGGTTCTGGGACGGTACTTCTCGTTCATCAAGTGCTTGAATGCTGACCACGGTAGTGCGTACGCATCATCTTGTCCCACTTGCTCTAGATAGGTATTCCACCATGTTAACGCAGAACCTGTGAAGGTATGCGTAGCGTACTTCACTTTGTCCTCTTCAGTACACTTACTTATGGCAAACACCGATTCAACCTTCTCGGTCCACCGTTTCAATCCGATCGGTCCTTCGGTTCCATCAAATTCCAAAGGTTTGCAGGCAGTGAATTCTTTGTAGGTGCATCCTACACGATTTCCTGTACTGCTAGATCCAAGGTTATTGTTGGTATGTAGCGCAGCCTGTACTGCGGCTATGTTTGAAGCTAGAAAAGTACGGAATTCCTCTTCATTCATATTCACGGTGTGTCGAGTAGTCGGTGCCATTTCCTTCAAAATAGTTAAATGGAACAAGTTAATCATACAGAATATTAAGAGTAGTTAATAGTATTTCGTAGCATAATATGAACTCATTTATAAAAGCTTTTTCTTCATATTAGCGTTTTATAAGTTTAAATTCGGGTAGTACCTACCCGTTAAGTTCATACTTAGTAGCTAATATACAATTCAACTACTACAATTCTATATGAAAAACTGATTATAATAATATTTCGCGTTCAAACTTTTATACAATATTTTACAAACTTACAATACCGCTTATTTTACATAAAGCATGAAATATAGCACACAATAACTTTGATACAAGATAGTTGTGAAGACAATTCTAGCTAGTACACAAGTCGTTCAGCAAAGGCAATAAAGACACGTAATTCATACGTCCAGAAACAAGTCATGCATTCTGGTTTTACTAGGACTACTTCCCATCCTTGGTCTTGTGCAACATAACCGTTATGGCCGTTGATAAGACAGCGTGTTGTAACGTCATCAAAGGGACGAGGGTTACGTAATGTCCAACAGTCCCGTAATAATCTAAAAACCTCATTTCTTACCCCAATTACCGACTCCGTCACTTGTGGAAACGTTTTGTTTAATAGTTGTAGCCCGATGTTCTTGTTCTCACTTTGGTGAGAAGCGAACATTACTAATCCGTAAGCATAACATGCTTCTTTATGTTGCATGTTAGCCGCTTTTTCTAAATCACGAAGTCCAATATTCGGATATATTGAGTCAAAATAATTTCTTAACCCGTTGCGTAAAATAGCATTTGGGTTCCCCGCAATATATGCGTCAAAGTAAACACATCGTAACTTATGGGTTTCCCAATGTGATATCCCCCATCTTTCAAACGAAAGTCTCTTATAAACCAAGACATTCTTGGAACGTTCTTCGAATGTCTTACAAACTGATCTCGCCTTAAATAGTTGTGCCGAAGAATTCTGGCCGACTCTAGACAAGATTTCATCAATCATGTCTCCGGGTAGGTCTCTTAAAATATTGGGTTGTCTATCCATTTTGTGTTTTTAAACTGTAAAATAGACAAGAGTTAGATTCATAAAAAAAAATACTTATTAATACAAGCAATTTTTACATATAGCATAAGAACACTATATTCCATATATTACACCACACGAATACAACTATCTTATTCCGACTCGCTCGTTTCTTCTTCTTCGGTTTTGGTTCGTTTTGCCAAGTTTCTAGGGATATATGATGTTCCCCTAATACGAGCCGTCGTTGTCCACATTGGTTTAGAAAAACCTGGTGGTTTAGAGGTTCCCGGGTCATTGTTACAACTTAAGGACTTCGGGGGTTGACGATACATATAAAGTTCATCGGGGTTGGAATTAGATTTCTCTATTTTTATGCCCTTTCCCTTATTATTTTCTTTTGCCTTTTTAAATTCAGTTGGGGTAATTTCTATAACATCATCGGAATTCTCGTCGGAATCCGATTCATCGGAGAATTGGTAATCCTCCCAATATTTTGCTTCCTTGGCGGAAACACCATTGACCATAATTAACTTTGGTCGGTTGGTTGAGGATTTTCTTTTACTTAACCGTTTTATTATTTCCCCCACCGGTTCTATTTCTTCATCCGGTTCCGATTCTTCTTCCGGTTCCGATTCTTCTTCCGGTTCCGACTCTTCTTCCGGTTCCTCTTCGGGTACTTGTGAATCAGTCCACAAATCATTCCAATTTACATTTGACTCTTCATTATTATTAGGTGAGTCAATGGGACTTGTTCTAGAGGTAGACATCTATCACATAATATCAAACACGTTAAGAGATTAATATATCACATAATATTCATATGTTAAAAATATATAGTTTCCAAC
Organism: Rutidosis leptorrhynchoides; assembly: GCF_046630445.1. Taxonomy (NCBI): domain Eukaryota; kingdom Viridiplantae; phylum Streptophyta; class Magnoliopsida; order Asterales; family Asteraceae; genus Rutidosis; species Rutidosis leptorrhynchoides. Next base: position 418,680,175 of record NC_092334.1, read on the forward strand.
AAAAATGTTAAGCAATCATTTTTAAAGAAAACACGGTCGAAGTCCAGACTCACTAATGCATCCTAACAAACTCGATAAGACACACTAATGCAAATTTTCTGGTTCTCTAAGACCAACGCTCGGATACCAACTGAAATGTCCCGTTCTTATTGATTAAAAACGTTCCATATTAATTGATTTCGTTGCGAGGTTTTGACCTCTATATGAGACGTTTTTCAAAGACTGCATTCATTTTAAAACAAACCATAACCTTTATTTCATCAATAAAGGTTTGAAAAGCTTTACGTAGATTATCAAATAATGATAATCTAAAATATCCTGTTTACACACGACCATTACATAATGGTTTACAATACAAATATGTTACAACAAAATAAGTTTCTTGAATGCAGTTTTTACACAATATCATACAAGCATGGACTCCAAATCTCGTCCTTATTTAAGTATGCGACAGCGGAAGCTCTTAATAATCACCTGAGAATAAACATGCTTAAAACGTCAACAAAAATGTTGGTGAGTTATAGGTTTAACCTATATATATCAAATCGTAACAATAGACCACAAGATTTCATATTTCAATACTCATCCCATACATAGAGATAAAAATCATTCATATGGTGAACACCTGGTAACCGACATTAACAAGATGCATATATAAGAATATCCCCATCATTCCGGGACACCCTTCGGATATGATATAAATTTCGAAGTACTAAAGCATCCGGTACTTTGGATGGGGTTTGTTAGACCCAATAGATCTATCTTTAGGATTCGCGTCAATTAGGGTGTCTGTTCCCTAATTCTTAGATTACCAGACTTAATAAAAAGGGGCATATTCGATTTCGATAATTCAACCATAGAATGTAGTTTCACGTACTTGTGTCTATTTTGTAAATCATTTATAAAACCTGCATGTATTCTCATCCCAAAAATATTAGATTTTAAAAGTGGGACTATAACTCACTTTCACAGATTTTTACTTCGTCGGGAAGTAAGACTTGGCCACTGGTTGATTCATGAACCTATAACAATATATACATATATATCAAAGTATATTCAAAATATATTTACAACACTTTTAATATATTTTGATGTTTTAAGTTTATTAAGTCAGCTGTCCTCGTTAGTAACCTACAACTAGTTGTCCACAGTTAGATGTACATAAATAAATCGATAAATATTATCTTGAATCAATCCACGACCCAGTGTATACGTATCTCAGTATTAATCACAACTCAAACTATATATATTTTGGAATCAACCTCAACCCTGTATAGCTAACTCCAACATTCACATATAGAGTGTCTATGGTTGTTCCGAAATATATATAGATGTGTCGACATGATAGGTCGAAACATTGTATACGTGTCTATGGTATCTCAAGATTACATAATATATAATACAAGTTGATTAAGTTATGGTTGGAATAGATTTGTTACCAATTTTCACGTAGCTAAAATGAGAAAAATTATCCAATCTTGTTTTACCCATAACTTCTTCATTTTAAATCCGTTTTGAGTGAATCAAATTGCTATGGTTTCATATTGAACTCTATTTTATGAATCTAAACAAAAAAATTATAGGTTTCTAGTCGGAAAAATAAGTTACAAGTCGTTTTTGTAAAGGTAGTCATTTCAGTCGAAAGAACGACGTCTAGATGACCATTTTAGAAAACATACTTCCACTTTGAGTTTAACCATAATTTTTGGATATAGTTTCATGTTCATAATAAAAATCATTTTCTCAGAATAACAACTTTTAAATCAAAGTTTATCATAGTTTTTAATTAACTAACCCAAAACAGCCCGCGGTGTTACTACGACGGCGTAAATCCGGTTTTACGGTGTTTTTCGTGTTTCCAGGTTTTAAATCATTAAGTTAGCATATCATATAGATATAGAACATGTGTTTAGTTGATTTTAAAAGTCAAGTTAGAAGGATTAACTTTTGTTTGCGAACAAGTTTAGAATTAACTAAACTATGTTCTAGTGATTACAAGTTTAAACCTTCGAATAAGATAGCTTTATATGTATGAATCGAATGATGTTATGAACATCATTACTACCTTAAGTTCCTTGGATGAACCTACTGGAAAAGAGAAAAATGGATCTAGCTTCAATGGATCCTTGGATGGCTCAAAGTTCTTGAAGCAAAATCATGACACGAAAACAAGTTCAAGTAAGATCATCACTTGAAATAAGATTGTTATAGTTATAGAAATTGAACCAAAGTTTGAATATGATTATTACCTTGTATTAGAATGATAACCTACTGTAAGAAACAAAGATTTCTTGAGGTTGGATGATCACCTTACAAGATTGGAAGTGAGCTAGCAAACTTGAAAGTATTCTTGATTTTATGAAACTAGAACTTTTGGAATTTATGAAGAACACTTAGAACTTGAAGATAGAACTTGAGAGAGTTCAATTAGATGAAGAAAATTGAAGAATGAAAGTGTTTGTAGGTGTTTTTGGTCGTTGGTGTATGGATTAGATATAAAGGATATGTAATTTTGTTTTCATGTAAATAAGTCATGAATGATTACTCATATTTTTGTAATCTTATGAGATATTTCATGCTAGTTGCCAAATGATGGTTCCCACATGTGTTAGGTGACTCACATGGGCTGCTAAGAGCTGATCATTGGAGTGTATATACCAATAGTACATACATCTAAAAGCTGTGTATTGTACGAGTACGAATACGGGTGCATACGAGTAGAATTGTTGATGAAACTGAACGAGAATGTAATTGTAAGCATTTTTGTTAAGTAGAAGTATTTTGATAAGTGTATTGAAGTCTTTCAAAAGTGTATAAATACATATTAAAACACTACATGTATATACATTTTAACTGAGTCGTTAAGTCTTCGTTAGTCGTTACATGTAAGTGTTGTTTTGAAACCTTTAGGTTAACGATCTTGTTAAATGTTGTTAACCCAATGTTTATAATAACAAAAGAGATTTTAAATTATTATATTATCATGATATTATGATGTACGAATATCTCTTAATATGATATATATACATTAAATGTCGTTACAACGATAAACGTTACATATATGTCTCGTTTCAAAATCATTAAGTTAGTAGTCTTGTTTTTACATATGTAGTTCATTGTTAATATAATTAATGATATGTTTACTTATCATAATATCATGTTAACTATATATATAACCATATATATGTCATCATATAGTTTTTTACAAGTTTTAACGTTCGTGAATCACCGGTCAACTTGGGTGGTCAATTGTCTATATGAAACCTATTTCAATTAATCAAGTCTTAACAAGTTTGATTGCTTAACATGTTGGAAACATTTAATCATGTAAACATCAATCTCAATTAATATATATAAACATGGAAAAGTTCGGGTCACTACAATGTTAACGCAGAACCTGTGAAGGTATGCGTAGCGTACTTCACTTTGTCCTCTTTAGTACACTTACTTATGGCAAACACCGATTCGACCTTCTCGGTCCACCGTTTCAATCCGATCGGTCCTTCGGTTCCATCAAATTCCAAAGGTTTGCAGGCAGTGAATTCTTTGTAGGTGCATCCTACACGATTTCCTGTACTGCTAGATCCAAGGTTATTGTGGGTATGTAGCGCAGCCTGTACTGCGGCTATGTTTGAAGCTAGAAAAGTACGGAATTCCTCTTCATTCATATTCACGGTGTGTCGAGTAGTCGGTGCCATTTCCTTCAAAATAGTCAAATGGAACAAGTTAATCATACAGAATATTAAGAGTAGTTAATAGTATTTCGTAGCATAATATGAACTCATTTATAAAAGCTTTTTCTTCATATTAGCGTTTTATAAGTTTAAATTCGGGTAGTACCTACCCGTTAAGTTCATACTTAGTAGCTAATATACAATTCAACTACTACAATTCTATATGAAAAACTGATTATAATAATATTTCGCGTTCAAACTTTTATACAATATTTTACAAACTTACAATACCGCTTATTTTACATAAAGCATGAAATATAGCACATAATAACTTTGATACAAGATAGTTGTGAAGATAATTCTAGCTAGTACACAAGTCGTTCAGCAAAGGCAATAAAGACACGTAATTCATACGTCCAGAAACAAGTCATGCATTCTGGTTTTACTAGGACTACTTCCCATCCTTGGTCTTGTGCAACATAACCGTTATGGCCGTTGATAAGACAGCGTGTTGTAACGTCGTCAAAGGGACGAGGGTTACGTAATGTCCAACAGTCCCGTAACAATATAAAAACCTCATTTCTTACTCCAATTACCGACTCCGTCACTTGTGGAAACGTTTTGTTTAATAGTTGTAGCCCGATGTTCTTGTTCTCACTTTGGTGAGAAGCGAACATTACTAATCCGTAAGCATAACATGCTTCTTTATGTTGCATGTTAGCCGCTTTTTCTAAATCACGAAGTCCAATATTCGGATATATTGAGTCAAAATAATTTCTTAACCCGTTGCGTAAAATAGCATCTGGGTTCCCCGCAATATATGCGTCAAAGTAAACACATCGTAACTTATGGGTTTCCCAATGTGATATCCCCCATCTTTCAAACGAAAGTCTCTTATAAACCAAGACATTCTTGGAACGTTCTTCGAATGTCTTACAAACTGATCTCGCCTTAAATAGTTGTGCCGAAGAATTCTGGCCGACTCTAGACAAGATTTCATCAATCATGTCTCCGGGTAGGTCTCTTAAAATATTGGGTTGTCTATCCATTTTGTGTTTTTAAACTGTAAAATAGACAAGAGTTAGATTCATAAAAAAAAAAAACTTATTAATACAAGCAATTTTTACATATATCATAAAGCATAAGAACACTATATTCCATATATTACACCACACGAATACAACTATCTTATTCCGACTCGCTTGTTTCTTCTTCTTCGGTTTTGGTTCGTTTTGCCAAGTTTCTAGGGATATATGATGTTCCCCTAATACGAGCCGTAATTTTCCACATTGGTTTAGAAAAACCTGGTGGTTTAGAGGTTCCCGGGTCATTGTTACAACTTAAGGACTTCGGGGGTTGACGATACATATAAAGTTCATCGGGGTTGGAATTAGACTTCTCTATTTTTATGCCCTTTCCCTTATTATTTTCTTTTGCCTTTTTAAATTCAGTTGGGGTAATTTCTATAACATCATCGGAATTCTCGTCGGAATCCGATTCATCGGAGAATTGGTAATCCTCCCAATATTTTGCTTCCTTGGCGGAAACACCATTGACCATAATTAACCTTGGTCGGTTGGTTGAGGATTTTCTTTTACTTAACCGTTTTATTATTTCCCCCACCGGTTCTATTTCTTCATCCGGTTCCGATTCTTCTTCCGGTTCCGATTCTTCTTCCGGTTCCGACTCTTCTTCCGGTTCCTCTTCGGGAACTTGTGAATCAGTCCACGAATCATTCCAATTTACATTTGACTCTTCATTATTATTAGGTGAGTCAATGGGACTTGTTCTAGAGGTAGACATCTATCACATAATATCAAACGCGTTAAGAGATTAATATATCACATAATATTCACATGTTAAAAATATATAGTTTCCAACAAAATTTGTTAAGCAATCATTTTTCAAGTAAACACGGTCGAAGTCCAGACTCACTAATGCATCCTAACAAACTCGATAAGACACACTAATGCAAAATTCTGGTTCTCTAAGACCAACGCTCGGATACCAACTGAAATGTCCCGTTCTTATTGATTAAAAAACGTTCCATATTAATTGATTTCGTTGCGAGGTTTTGACCTCTATATGAGACGTTTTTCAAAGACTGCATTCATTTTTAAACAAACCATAACCTTTATTTCATCAATAAAGGTTTAAAAAGCTTTACGTAGATTATCAAATAATGATAATCTAAAATATCCTGTTTACACACGACCATTACATAATGGTTTACAATACAAATATGTTACAACAAAATAAGTTTCTTGAATGCAGTTTTTACACAATATCATACAAGCATGGACTCCAAATCTTGTCCTTATTTAAGTATGCGACAGCGGAAGCTCTTAATAATCACCTGAGAATAAACATGCTTAAAACGTCAACAAAAATGTTGGTGAGTTATAGGTTTAACCTATATATATCAAATCATAATAATAGACCACAAGATTTCATATTTCAATACACATCCCATACATAGAGATAAAAATCATTCATATGGTGAACACCTGGTAACCGACATTAACAAGATGCATATATAAGAATATCCCCATCATTCCGGGACACCCTTCGGATATGATATAAATTTCGAAGTACTAAAGCATCCGGTACTTTGGATGGGGTTTGTTAGGCCCAATAGATCTATCTTTAGGATTCGCGTCAATTAGGGTGTCTGTTCCCTAATTCTTAGATTACCAGACTTAATAAAAAGGGGCATATTCGATTTCGATAATTCAACCATAGAATGTAGTTTCACGTACTTGTGTCTATTTTGTAAATCATTTATAAAACCTGCATGTATTCTCATCCCAAAAATATTAGATTTTAAAAGTGGGACTATAACTCACTTTCACAGATTTTTACTTCGTCGGGAAGTAAAACTTGGCCACTGGTTGATTCACGAACCTATAACAATATATACATATATATCAAAGTATGGTCAAAATATATTTACAACACTTTTAATATATTTTGATGTTTTAAGTTTATTAAGTCAGCTGTCCTCGTTAGTACCCTACAACTAGTTGTCCACAGTTAGATGTACAGAAATAAATCGATAAATATTATCTTGAATCAATCCACGACCCAGTGTATACGTATCTCAGTATTGATCACAACTCAAACTATATATATTTTGGAATCAACCTCAACCCTGTATAGCTAACTCCAACATTCACATATAGAGTGTGTATGGTTGTTCCGAAATATATATAGATGTGTCGACATGATAGGTCGAAACATTGTATACGTGTCTATGGTATCTCAAGATTACATAATATACAATACAAGTTGATTAAGTTATGGTTGGAATAGATTTGTTACAAATTTTCACGTAGCTAAAATGAGAAAAATTATCCAATCTTGTTTTACCCATAACTTCTTCATTTTAAATCCGTTTTGAGTGAATCAAATTGCTATGGTTTCATATTGAACTCTATTTTATGAATCTAAACAGAAAAAGTATAGGTTTATAGTCGGAAAAATAAGTTACAAGTCATTTTTGTAAAGGTAGTCATTTCAGTCGAAAGAACGACGTCTAGATGACCATTTTAGAAAACATACTTCCACTTTGAGTTTAACCATAATTTTTGGATATAGTTTCATGTTCATAATAAAAATCATTTTCTCAGAATAACAACTTTTAAATTAAAGTTTATCATAGTTTTTAATTAACTAACCCAAAACAGCCCGCGGTGTTACTACGACGGCGTAAATCCGGTTTTACGGTGTTTTTCGTGTCTCCAGGTTTTAAATCATTAAGTTAGCATATCATATAGATATAGAACATGTGTTTAGTTGATTTTAAAAGTCAAGTTAGAAGGATTAACTTTTGTTTGCGAACAAGTTTAGAATTAACTAAACTATGTTCTAGTGATTACAAGTTTAAACCTTCGAATAAGATAGCTTTATATGTATGAATTGAATGATGTTATGAAAATCATTACTACCTTAAGTTCCTTGGATAAACCTACTGGAAAAGTGAAAAATGGATCTAGCTTCAACGGATCCTTGGATGGCTCGAAGTTCTTGAAGCAGAATCATGACACGAAAACAAGTTCAAGTAAGATCATCACTTGAAATAAGATTGTTATAGTTATAGAAATTGAACCAAAGTTTGAATATGATTATTACCTTGTATTAGAATGATAACCTACTGTAAGAAACAAAGATTTCTTGAGGTTGGATGATCACCTTACAAGATTGGAAGTGAGCTAGCAAACTTGAAAGTATTCTTGATTTTATGTAACTAGAACTTGTAGAATATATGAAGAACACTTAGAACTTGAAGATAGAACTTGAGAGAGATCAATTAGATGAAGAAAATTGAAGAATTAAAGTGTTTGTAGGTGTTTTTGGTCGTTGGTGTATGGATTAGATATAAAGGATATGTAATTTTGTTTTCATGTAAATAAGTCATGAATGATTACTCATATTTTTGTAATTTTATGAGATATTTCATGCTAGTTGCCAAATGATGGTTCCCACATGTGTTAGGTGACTCACATGGGCTGCTAAGAGCTGATCATTGGAGTGTATATACCAATAGTACATACATCTAAAAGCTGTGTATTGTACGAGTACGAATACGGGTGCATACGAGTAGAATTGTTGATGAAACTGAACGAGGATGTAATTGTAAGCATTTTTGTTAAGTAGAAGTATTTTGATAAGTGTATTGAAGTCTTTCAAAAGTGTATAAATACATATTAAAACACTACATGTATATACATTTTAACTGAGTCGTTAAGTCATCGTTAGTCGTTACATGTAAGTGTTGTTTTGAAACCTTTAGGTTAACGATCTTGTTAAATGTTGTTAACCCAATGTTTATAATATCAAAAGAGATTTTAAATTATTATATTATCATGATATTATGATGTACGAATATCTCTTAATATGATATATATACATTAAATGTCGTTACAACGATAAACGTTACATATATGTCTCGTTTCAAAATCATTAAGTTAGTAGTCTTGTTTTTACATATGTAGTTCATTGTTAATATAATTAATGATATGTTTACTTATCATAATATCATGTTAACTATATATATAACCATATATATGTCATCATATAGTTTTTTTTTTTTACAAGTTTTAACGTTCGTGAATCACCGGTCAACTTGGGTGGTCAATTGTCTATATGAAACCTATTTCAATTAATCAAGTCTTAACAAGTTTGATTGCTTAACATGTTGGAAACATTTAATCATGTAAACATCAATCTCAATTAATATATATAAACATGGAAAAGTTCGGGTCACTACAGTGTCGAACTCCCATTTGTTGGGGAGAAGTGGGTTAAAGAGAGATCGGGAGTACCGATTTGGTTTTGGAGATGAATAACAAGCTTGATATTATTCGGGAACATTTGAAGAAGGCTCAAGATTGACAAAAGTCATATGCCGAAAAACATAGACGAACGATCGAATTTCAAGAAGGTGACATGGTGATGCTTAAGATTTCGCCATGGAAAGGTATTATTCGATTTCGAAAACGGGGAAAGTTAGCTCCTCAGTTTATTGGACCATTCAAGGTTTTAGCTCGTGTTGGTGAAGTTGCGTATCGTTTTGAATTACCCGAAGAGCTTGCGGGGATCCATAACACGTTTCATGTTTCCCATCTCCGTAAGTGTCTTGCGGATGATTCTTCATGGATGCCATTAGACGAAATCGAGCTAAACAACAAGTTAGAATATGTTGAAGAGCCGATTGCTATACTAGATGAGAAGGTGGAAATGTTGAGGAATAAAGAGGTGAGAACTTTTAAGGTTTAATGGCGACGGAGTAAAGGTTCCGAGTTTACGTGGGATCCCAAAGAGTTCGTGTTGGTTTATCTTCCCTCGTGTCATGCGGCTTGGATTGCAAGGACGCAATCCGAATAAGTGGGGGAGAGTTGTAAGACCCGAATAATTACATTGTACATAAGTGTATTTGCGATACTTGAGACGGGGTTTTGTTGTGTATATTTAAAGCAGGGAAGAATTCTGAACTGGGGGTGTCGCGCACCGCGCGGCTATATGGCGCGCCGCGCCATCTGTCTGCGACAGATTCCCCTTTTCTTTTAATTAGATATTTTGAGGGCATTTTGGTAAAACTACTTTGGAACCCGAATTTAATGCCTTAGATCAGTTTGGGAGCCTCATTCACTCCATTCACAACCACCTTATCATCTTCCATTCAAGTTTAGAGAGAGAGGAGGTTCTAGAGTGAGAAAACTCCATTAAAGGAAGAAGGAAGTCGAATCGAGTCTTGGTGCGAGTTCTAAAGTCGTTCATCTAGTCGCTAGCTACGTGGTGATTGTGTTGGTAAGTTATAAAACCCAATTTCTTACTTTAATTGTGTTTAAGGGTTAGGGTTTGGGTTAGTGGTGCACACAAAACCCAATTGCTAGTAAATTTGGGGGTTTTGGGTGAATTTGGGTCTTGTAGACTCAAAGATGACTAACTAGGGTTTTTCAAGTATTAATTGTTGTTAACAAACCTTAATTAGTTAGTAAATTGCTAGAACACCACTATTTATGTAAATGGGTGTTGCGTGGGTTAGTGGATGACCCGAAATTGGCGTGTTGACCTTAAATGGGTCAAATTAGTCAAAATGGACCTAAGTGAGTAAATGTTTGTGATTAATACATAAACCTAGTGTTAAAAGGTGTTTTAAGACCTAACTTGGCTAATGTTAGGGTTTTGGCAAAAGATGACCCAATTATGGGGTTAAGTGTCCAAATGGGTCAAAATGACCTAGTAGTGGTGATAGTTGTGAGTTTGACCAACTTGAATAGTTGATTGACTATATGTACTTTGTAATAGGTGTGTTACCTTGAAGTTCCAAGCTTGAATTTTATCGATTCACCGAAGGCGTAAGGTGAGTGGAATAATTATGCGTGTATGTATATAATGTATTTATTTGTGTAGAATGGATGTGGCATTGTTGCGTTGTTAAGACACCACGTTCTATGTAACGAGTAGTATTATCGCGTTGTTTAAGACACTACTCATTGTTTGATTGACATGTGGCATTGTCGCATTGTCTAAGGCACTACATTATCATGGGAGTGGATGTCGCGTTGTTTAAGACACCACTCATCGTTTTGATTGGCATGTGGATTCGTCGCGTTGTTCAAGACGCCACATTGTCATGGGGGTGAGTGAGTCGCGTTGTTTAAGACATCACCCGAGGGATTAGTGATTACGCGTTGTTTAAGTAACACTAACGGATGTTATGAACTCCAACGGCCTTTTAAGTACCGTTCCCTTGCTCGACTGGTTAATCATGGTTATAATAATGTTGTGTTAGCATATTTAATTATGAACTATATGTTATTGGTATTGCTAGCTCCTTATGAATTTGCGGTTATTGGTATATGCTTAATTTTTGCATGGTTGTCGAATTGCTAGCTCTTGTGCGATAATGTGTAAGTGATGCAAGTAAGTAGATTATATATGTATGTGTATAATTATTACATTCACTAAGCTTTGCTTACCCTCTCGTTGTTTACCTTTTTATAGGTTCGGTTGTGGACAAGGGTAAGGGCATCATCTTGGATTAGAGATCCCGTCGTTGCTAGAGAATGCTTTTGGGCTATTTAGTTTTTGGAGTATTGACCGAGACTTGGGTAGTTTAATCCCAAACACCATGCTCGTAGTGTAGTTTGGTACTTAAACTTTTGATGGTCGAAACTCATATTTTGAATTAAACTCGTAAAACGGCCGATGTGGGCCCCGCTTGTAAAACATCATTTTTATGTTTGAATCGTGATAGTTTTACATATTTAAATGTGTGGTTAAAAGCGTGTCGTCTAAAAATGTCGGGAACTAGTCGATCTTTTTCGCATTTGAAACTTTTCGGACAGGCCTGAATGGCGCGCCGCGCGGCCATCCTGGCGCGCCACGCCACTTCACTGTACAGCAATTTTTTTTTTTTTCACGTGGTTGGGTCGCGGGTTGGTTTGGGTTGTTACATAACGGCTCACCATTCTCGCGAGGTACACGAATGAGCTTCTCACTATAAATAACTTTCCCTTTCATCCTTGAAAGCCAGTCCATTCAAACTATTTCATCAAAGCTTCCTAACTTGATGAGTATTAGGTTAATCTTAAGGTTCATTCCAACCAAATCTTATTATACTACCGTGAAAAATTCTATCATTCTCCTCAAATAACATCCGCTTGTGCGTAGGTAACTAATCCTTTCCACTACTACTTTAAACTTCCAAGTTTTGTTAACATGAGGTCATCTCCAAATGACCCACCTGTTAATTTTAAGGCACTACCTTAAATTACTCCTCTATCTCTGCCAGCTTACCATTTGCTTGTCCTATAGAATACTTAACTCTCATGGTTGTTAATGGCTTATTAGTCATCACACTAAGGTTCTTAGATATAAGGTTTCTATCGCTCTAGTATTAATCAAGGCCCTCCTTGTACAGTATCTAGGCTACGTGGTTATTCTTTCCCTACCTCTAACAGACCAGAATGTGTATGCTCAAGTGATCCCTACCAAAATTTTCCTTCGAATCACTTCATATTCCTCATGTAGTAATATTGGAACTTCTGCATGATTTACTTCAATATAATCACGCTGGCCTGGCGTCATTATATTGTACTAAATCGTACGTTCATTCTAATATCACTCCATATGGTCAACGTAACGTGATCACTTCAAGTTCTACTCAATTTCATCTAACGGTACTTTATCTATGCTATCTCAAAACAAAATCTACATAATTAATATCACGGTTTCTCGGTGTGGGTGCGTAGGTTTCGTAGGTCATGCATCAATGCCTAAATGTCTCGAAAGTTCTTCAAAATGTTCGAATTCAGGTAATGTCATTAGGTTCCTTTCTAGAAATCCAATATGGGTCTCGTGTTGAGTTGTACGTGTAGCAAGTAGTAATACAATATGTCTTGAGGCAACTCCCAAGTCTTTAGGTATAGCTGAGCATCAGTAGAAGGCACTCTGACCTTGTGAAAGGAGATGTCCTCCCGACTTCTCCAATGCCTAAGAGGGTTAGGGACCTAAGTCCAGAAGTGTCATTAGATCATCGAGTAGTGGTCAAGAATGAAAGAGATAAGTGACGGTCATGAAAGTGTACGGGATACGAGTCATCTTGCAGAAACTGAACATCCTTCTAATGTTCATACGTTGTGCGTGGCTAATTAGGGTGAGCACGGGGTGCGGTTACTCCGACAAGTCCTCACATATCTCCTCCTCCGAGGATCAACTTTAGTGGGCGTGCAATCCGAGGGGTACTCCTCCTAGATTGCGTGAAGAATTGTTTCGATCTCCAGAACGGTGGAACGATAGTAACAGATGGATTACAATACCAATCCTTAGGGTTAGACATGTGGGAAAAGGGTTCAGAAAACATCTGAACTAGGAAAGGTAAGTTTTTCAAGTCGGTATAGCGAATAGCAGGCATGAAGCAAGCACGTAATCAGGCACTACAGCAACCTAGATCGTCTACAGCAGTATATAGCATGTCAATATTAGCAGTACTAAACAGAAGTAACATGCAATCAAAAGCAGATAGTAGTATGCAGTAGCGAGGATAAGCAATAGCATGCAACGAGTTCTCATAGCAGTAAGAGTAAGCAGTAGCATGCAGCAGATAATATGGCAGTATAAGTAAGCAGTAACATGCAGCAGTAGTAAGCAGTAACAAGTAAACGAGCAAGTTGTAGATTAGTCCTATTAGTGAATACTACTTGGCCTGGTCTAGACTCACTAATGCAACCTAATTCCCTACAACCAATGCTCTGATACTAAATGTGACGCCCCGTACAAAACCATCGTGTACGATTCGTCAACAACAGGATCTTTACATGGTCAAATACTATATGCTGTTTGAAAACCAGTTTGCATTCATAAAAAGACATAGCGTTTACAAAAGATAACGTGACACAAAGGTCGTTACAAAGTCATTATTTTTGAAAATAACATATATTACAAATGCAAAAGAAAAGTTCCATAATTGAGACATCTCTAAGTTATGCAGCGGATTCTAACACAGCAGGTCCTTAACAGTGAGTCTAAACAGCATGACAGCAAGTCTAACAGCAAGACAGCAAATCTAAACAGCGGAAGCAACAAACCTCTAAGCACCTGAGAAAACATGCTTAAAAACATCAACAATAATGTTGGTGAGCTATCGTTTAAATTGTAACACTAATATAAGATTGACCACGAGATTTCAATGTTTCAAAAGAGTATGAAAAGTATATGTATAACCGTGGGCACATGGTAACTAGACTTAACGTAAATATAAATATCACCCCCTAAAAGTACACCTGGCGAGTGCGTATGTCCTCGAAGTATTAAACACCCGTTAAATGCTAGCGCGACTAGCCCGAGTGGGGATGTCAAACCCTATGGATCCATATCTAAGATTCGCGTCTACCGGTTCAAAAACCAATAGTTAAACGTGACCGTGCTAAGGAGAAAGTTTATGCCGTTATATAACCCACACATATTTAAAGTTTAAGTACTCGTTTCAAATAAGTAAAACATAAAAAGCGCATGTATTCTCACTCCCAAAAATAGTAAAGTAAAAAGGGAAGCTATAACTCACAGTGAAGAAGCAATACAAGTCGATACGAAAGTGTGCAAGTAGTAAGTCGGTCCGAAAGGTCGTCAACCTAAATCAAAGGTTACTAGGTCAGTAGGTTGTCTTTATAAGTTCTATTAGTGCATAAAATAAGTTTAAGTGTCATCATCATCATCATTCATCATCATAAAAGCTAAATAAGTTAATCATGTATAGAGGTCAAAACAATAGGCTGACTTGGATCAGCTGCTACGACCTCTACGTAAATCAAAAAGATGCGTAGTCAGTGGCTATAGCTCCGTATGTGAGTCCTCTAACCGCTGACCAATTTTCAGAACCTAACTCGTCTTCGTTTGACTGTGGGGACGGTTTAAGTGCAAGTAGGTCAGAAATTTCAGCACAACGTTACAACGGCGTAGTGACTTTCGGAGGGCTATAAATCCTAAACCGTATATCGGATTAAGACGAGGCCTAAACAGAAAATCATCTACTCGAACCGAACTAACTGAAAATCAACTTTCCAGTAGCCCAGGTGGTCTGATAAGATCCCAAAAACAATAAGCAATGTGCTCTAGTGGTTTTCTTAGTGCTTGATGCTCATCACGGTTCTCATCCTTGATGCTTATAGCTTCAAGTGTACAACTCGTTGATGGGTTAGCATCACCTTGACCAAGATTCTACCATCAACACACAATATGTTAAGACCAAGTAAGAACACAACTCATTTAAGAGTCTTAGATGGATGATGAACCAAGGTTACATCATATCCTTAGTCTTAACACAATTACAAGTTCCATTTACAACTAAAGCTACAAACTTTACTTCAATCAAACAAGTATGAACATAATTTAAATCAAATAAGGTGATGGAACCCTAAGCTAGAGAGCTTGGATCCTTTTCACACAAGTTATAAGATTACAAAGCTAAAAAGCTTGAACCTTTGGTGTTCTTGAAGACCTTGAAGCATAAAGCTTAGATCTTTAAGTTACATGAAGACCATAAACACAAGTTTTGATCTTTATAACAAAATAATAAGATCATAAGTTAGGAAACTTAGATCCAACAAAAGATATGAAGATTCAAGCTAGAAAGCTTGCATCTTGGTTGTTCTTGAAGATCTTGAAGCATAAAGCTTGGATCTTTAAGTTACATGAAGATTACAAACACAAGTTTGAATCTTTATAACAAAATAACAAGATTAAAGTTAAAAGATATAGATCTACAAAATAGGTGAAGATTCAAATCTAGAAAGCTTGAATCTTCCATGTTCTTGAAGGATTCAAATCCAAGTTTGAATCTACAAGATGTAATCAAGATCAAAGTTAAAAAGCTAGACCCATGATGATGATGATGATGATGAATTCATGAGAGAGAGAGGAAGAAGAAGAAGAAAAATCAATACTTACACTTTTTAGAGAGAGAAAGAACTAGAGAGAGAATTAGAGAGTGAGTGTGTGTAAATTACAAATGAAAGCAAGTATAAAATGGATGGAATAAGGCTTATATTTATAGGTGGTGAGGGTGTGGGAAGGTTAAGGTGGCCGTGATTTTGGAGGGGGGACAAGGTAGACCAACTTTTGCTTTTTGGTTAATGGTTGTTTAAAGTTAGTGCTTATGTTAGGATCCCATGCAACATTAAGGATAATACTTGACAAAAATGCTAGTATGTTCTCTCTAATAAATGGGCATTTGTCTTACTTATTAATGGGCCACTAGTTAATTATAATTGGCTAATTAAATGGTCCACTAACTAGTGTAGGGTGGGCTAAAGTCCAACAAGGTTGAAAGTCCAACAAGACTAACTATTAAGCATAAGTAAAGTACTAAGCGTAATTAAGCATCCAAAAACCCAAGTAATTGTTATTATAAAATAACAATTAATATTTCGTAGTCATAATATTCCGATTACGACAAAAGTTAAACGTGTACGCAGTACGCAGTTTGTTCGAAACGTCAAGTGACACTAACGGTCATAAAGGCTTCCGGAGATCAAGTTAAGTATCCTACGTACTTAAAGGCACGTTTTAACATATAAATGAAAGTAAACCACGTGTATAAAGATTCCAGAGTATAAAGTAGCACAGTACGCACAAATTCGCAGTTTCGCAAAAATCACAAGGCACAAAAAAAGTCGAAAAAGCCGGGTCGTTACATAATTAGATATTTAAAAAAGAATAAATCCCTAAAATCAGGTTGCAATTTCTGAAATGTACACATATATGAACCCAAATTAATGTACTTTGTAAATATTCCGTATTTAATATGCTTAACGAACTTCTAAATTTTGCTTCAAAATTCATAATATACTTTCAAAACTTGTTACAACGTGCATAATGTATATATGTATATGTATAATCAATAAAGCATAAAGTGCAATCAAGATAAGTTTATTTGAAAAACTGATATTATGCTTTCTGAGGACTGTATGTTTGGTACCTTAGAAACAAATTGAAATTATCCTTAGAAACAAATTGAAATTATCTTCGACACTTTAAACATTTGTATAAACTATATTGCACACATTTCTGCATGTTGAAACTTACAATAATTATTTGAAAAAATATCATGATTGGTTCTCAAACTTTGCACCATAAATCAAGACGAGACCTTAAGTTTAAATCGATCATGGTTGATTCCAAGTTTTAAACATTGTACAAGAATGGTCCCAGAAATTAACAACGCTAGGTTTACTTAGTTAACCACAGACGTGTTTCGCACATGATGGATATTTTTGTCTTTTTATTTCTCACCTATCTCTTTCATTCAACCCATCAATTCTTTCAAACACTAACTACAAATACATCTCCATGAGTCCCTACTTTGATTTTTAAAATCAAAACTAACATATTTCATTTTATGAACTGACATGTTTCTTCTTAATGTTTATGAACAAGAATTGTTCAAAAACTTATTGAAATATTTCTTTAATAATACAAATCTTTTATGAATATTTAATAGTTTAATTTTTGCATATGAACATGAATTTAAAGCCTTTCAAAAACAATAAAAAAAAAATAAACATGAATTTAAATAACCACCTCATGTTTTCATCTACTTCTATGACAATCTACTAACGAAATAAAGAATACACGAAGATATCATTAAGTATAAAAATTTATTCAAACTCAAGCTTCTTGAATAAAAGAATCGAGGATCTTAGTACGACCCCAATAGCAGACTTTCAAGAACACAAATCAAAGGTTTAATTCTGACACAAAGGAAACCCATATCAAGGCTTTAAACCTGGTCCGTTTATTTCGGCCTTTTAGTTTTGTAGATCGGTTCGAAAGAAACACAAATCAGGGGTTTAAACCTGAATCGGAAACCATCGAATCTAAAGGGCGAAGGTGGTTGTGAATCGGAAACTGGATCGGAAACTGGATCGGAAACTGAATCGGAAACTGAATCGACACCCATGGCTTCGACCAAAATTGTGGTTACGATGGTGTGAACTTGAACAAACGCTTGTTATTACTAATCGCATGCTGCTATTGTTACAGTTCTTTTGCATCTAAATCTAAGATTTAGTTTAATCAAAAGGATATTTCAAATCTTGTGATTGGCATCTGGTCCATAACCTTATTAAAACTCCTAGATTCCTCCTTATTAAAAATAATTGCCATGAATGTGATATGAACTCGGACCATGGCTGTTGATAACTTTATGAATTAGATTTAGCTTTGTAGGTTTTGATTTAAAAAAATGGAAGTTACGAGTCAGGGAGATGTATTTGTAGTTGGTGTTGAAAAAAAAAAAAGGATGGGTTGAATAAAACATATCGATATCGATGAGAATGAAAAGACAAAAATATCCATCATGTGCGAAACACATGTATGAGGTTAACTATGTGAACCTAACGTTGCTAATTCCTAGAACTATTCGTGTACAATGTTTAAAACTAAGGACCTGATTGATTTAAACTTAAGGTGCTATCTTGATTTATAGTACAAAGTTTGGGGACCAACCATGATATTTTTTCTAATTATTTGACTTTTCCCTTTATTAATCTACAACAACTTCTTATATTATCATAGAAAATTGACAAGATCCTGGAATGGATTCACTTCATCTGGTTTAATTGTCATAAAATTATAAGAGGATGTTTCATGGTTGTTAGTTAACAGAATGAAAATTGTTATGGTTGACTAATTAAAGATTATCCAATCAATTAACAACCTAAGTGAAAAAAAATATACAATCACATACTACATTTTTTTTTATCACCATCTTGACTAGTATATAAAGCCACCATGGCCATCTCTAAAGACACAATATCTTAACAACAATATATCCTAAGAACAACAAAAATTGCAAACAAATGGCTATTTCCCCTTCCATTATTTACCATCATCTCATCTTCTTCGTTCTCTTGCTCCTTATAAATCTTCAACCGTGTCCTGCAGCCGGTGGATCATGGTCCTTAGTCCTCCCAAGCATCGGCATATCCGCCATGCACATGCAACTACTTCCAAACGATCGTGTCGTCATGTACGATCGTACCGATTTTGGAACGTCAAACATCTCTCTTCCAGATGGCAAATGCCGTCCCAACTCAACTGATTGCTCAGCACATTCAGTCGAGTATGATGTGGTGTCCAATTCTGTACGTCCACTTATGGTTCTCACCAACGTTTGGTGTTCTTCGGGAACTTTAATGCCTGATGGAAGATTAGTCCAGACAGGTGGCTTTGATGACGGTTATCGCGTCGTCCGTATTTATAAATCATGTGACACTTGTGATTGGCAAGAGATACCAAATGCTTTGAGCAAACAGAGATGGTATGCAACCACTCATTTATTACCTGACGGCCGCCAAATTATAATTGGCGGCCGCCAGGCATTTAACTATGAGTTTTACCCCAAGGAGTCGGCCACTGAGGCCGCGATCAGTTTTCCTTTTTTGGTTCAAACAAACGACCCAAATGAGGAGAATAATCTATACCCATATGTATTTCTCTATCCCGATGGAAATTTGTTCATTTTCGCTAACAATCGTGCTATTTTGTTCGATTACGTTAAGAACCTAGTTGTCAAGACTTACCCAGGCATGCCAGATGGACAGCCAAGGAACTACCCAAGTACGGGCTCTGCTGTATTACTCCCGTTGGCGATTAAGGGAGGTATCGTAAACGAGGTTGAAGTATTAGTTTGTGGTGGTGCACCAAAAGGAGCATTCGTTAACGCGAATAAAGGGATATTTAATGTGGCCTTGGATACTTGCGGGCGGATGAAATTAACCGACCCGAATCCACAATGGGCCATGGAGACAATGCCATTTCCTCGAGTCATGGGCGATATGTTATTGCTCCCCAACGGCCAAGTTTTGATCATCAATGGCGTATCAGCAGGAGTCGCAGGGTGGGAACTTGGAAGGAACCCAGTTCTTAGCCCAGCAATTTACCAACCCAATAACCCTATCGGGTCCCGTTTCGAGATCCAAAATCCGAGCACTAAACCGAGAGTTTACCATTCGACATCAGTGTTATTATGCGATGGACGCGTTCTTGTTGGTGGAAGTAATGCACATGATAAATATCAATTCACAAATGTTCTTTATCCAACAGAGTTGAGTCTAGAAGCCTTTTCCCCTTCTTATTTGGATTCAAATTCATCTGATTTACGTCCGAAAATAGTATTACCAATAACAAATGCTAAAATGCAGTACGGTAAACAAGTGGTTATGGTATTTACTATCTCGGGTGTTGTGGATTTAACTACAGTCTCAGTGACAATGGTGACACCTTCGTTTAACACGCACTCGTATTCAATGAATCAAAGATTGTTGGTACTCGATAATGGGCCCGCAA
Source organism: Rutidosis leptorrhynchoides (assembly GCF_046630445.1). Taxonomy (NCBI): domain Eukaryota; kingdom Viridiplantae; phylum Streptophyta; class Magnoliopsida; order Asterales; family Asteraceae; genus Rutidosis; species Rutidosis leptorrhynchoides. The sequence continues at coordinate 418,700,202 of NC_092334.1, forward strand.
CCAAGATTATAGGAAAGTCAAGATACCAAGTTGTTGTGACGTCACCACCATCTGGTAACATTGCACCGGCTGGGAATTATCTATTGTTTGTGGTTCATAAAGGGATCCCAAGTGCAGGTATTTGGGTTCACTTGCAGTGACAAAGTTCAGTATATTTATTACATTGTTTTGGCTAAGTGTTTGACCTTCTACTTGATTTCTTTGTAAAATTAATGAATATAATATAACTTTATTTGTATAAACTAAATTGTTCTCTTTGTTATTTGGGCATTTGGCATTACATTTTTAAGAAGTCCTTATTAATGAGTTTATCATATATCATATATATACAGAATACAGATAAGATAATCTTGTTATAGTAATTAACATACAGATAATCTTGTTTTAGTAATTAATATTTAGAGAAGCGAATAAGACAATTAATGTGCTGGTAATCCTGGTATCATATCATTGAGTTTTAATGAACTTTTCTTGTATATAGTGTTGTCATGAATGTCTCAAATCTTCACTTTTTGTTTATGTTGTCAAGTTATAGAGTTTTCTCCTACTAATAGGTATCATTTGTCTAAAAAATTGTTTTTACACTGCATAAATATTGTAACTAGCTTGTATCAGATTTTTGCATTTTGAAAGGGTGGTAAAACGGAAATAAGCGGTTGCGTTTAAAAAGTAGGTTCATGAACGTATGCAAGAGCATAAAAATAGACTCTTCCATTTTAAAATGGAGCTTCTAGAAGGGTGGTCAATTCCCTTCGAGCTTACAAGTTTTTTTATAATGTTGTTGACAGTTATTAATATGTGCTTAACCGACCTTATTTTTAGGTTTTGTTGTGTGCAACCATTCATTGAAAATACATCCTTGTGTAATATAGGTCAAACCAACCTTTTTAAAGGTTAACCAACCTTTTTTTTTTTTTTTTTTTTTTTTTTTGTGAAATGCAAGAACAATTTATTAATAAACAATCAAACGAATGTACAATACATGAATTGACCTAGCATAAAACATGAAATACAAAGGAAGCAAAGATGCAACCCTTACTAAACTAACAAAATAAATATGAAGAAGGATTTACGGGCCAATTATGCCAATAGATATTTTTTTCTTTTAGCCTACACGATATTCACTCATAAGCTTTCACTTGAATTAGGAACGGCTTTAACCTGCATCTCTCGCAAATTTTTTTGCTCGGAATTTGTTAGGGACTAAGGGCCTTTTTTCACCTCCAAATAAACATTGAAACATGATGTTGCAAAACTATCACGTGTTTGGAAGGTGCGGTTTTGTTCGATCTTCGCGTTTTAATTCAAAATATATATTGAAACATGATGTTGCAAAACTATCACGTGTTTGAAATGTGCGGTTTGTCCAATTTTCGCGTCTTCACCACAAAATAAACATCAAACATGATGTTTCAAACCTATCACATGTTTAAAAGGTGCGGTTTTGTCCGATCTTCGCGTTTTCACTCAAAATAAACATCGAAACATGATGTTGCAAAACTATCTCGTGTTTGAAATGTGCGGTTTTGTTCGATCTTCGCGTTTTCACTCAAAATAAACATCAAAACATGATGTTGCAAAACTATCACGTGTTTGAAGGTGCGGTTTAGATACTTAAATTCTCAAGACCGGCCATGAACACTATTAGTATTATGATGTATACATAAAACTGACCTTATTAAAGCTTTTGCAGTGTGTGATTGCTCATCATAGGGTAACCAGTGGCGGATCTTGAAAAAGTTCTATGGAAGGGCCAAAAATAGTTTCACAAAGAGTTGTCCGATGCATTTCAAACGATTTTGTGCTCGTAGTCATTTAACATATTATGTATACAATATATATATATATATATATATATATATATATATATATATATATATATATATATATATATATATATATATATATATATATATATATATATATATATAAAATTAGATATATTAACAGATTTAATTTATTTATTAAGACGTCAATATAAGTTGTTTACAAAATTTAAAATATACTTTTAAATATTTTACTTTTATTTTAGAATTGAATTGAAATTGATTGATGATATCAAGTATCAATAGAAATTATAGTATATATTTGAAATCTTAAAGTGTGTTTTTTAAAAAACTTAAAAGGATTGTGCTGGAAATTTTTAAAATTACATCTGACTATTCCTCTTCTTCCTATCTTTCTCCTGTAACTCATTTATCTCCATTAACATTTTTAATTTTTTTTTCATGCAAGTCAAACATGAGTTTCCATTTTGTTCTAAATCAAATGAAAATCTACACTACTTAATCATTTTGGAAGGACTAACACCCCTCCATACCTCTCTAAAGATCTGTCCCTGAGGGTAACATATCCTTTCTAAAAAAGTGTTAAAAGTGATTATCCAGATCATCATGGTCAAAAAGTATTTTGGTAGTGTAAAAAAAAAGACCTCAAAGATAAAGAGCTAAGTTGAAGAGTTGGAAATGTTGAGAGTTGCTTATCAAAAGATAGAACTTTTGAGTGTAAAGTCCATGTGTCGAGCTAAAGAGCTGGAAGCCACATTGCTCAATGTTAAATTATATAACTAAATAAATAAATACCGAATCAAACTTGAAGAGCTCGAATTTGAAGTGTCAAGTTGAGGAACTCAACGTTGAGGAGATGGCATGAAGAGCTCATTTCTAAATGCCTGAGTTGAAGAGCTCATGGATGGCTAAAAAAGCTAATGCATGCCGATGTGTGTAACAACTCACCATGGTTTTTAGTAGAAATGTGGAGATTATTGGTTTGTTCACTGTTTTATCTGTGAGGGGTATAACCTCTAAAATGTGACGGACACGTACCTCATGTATATCTTGGGGTAACTATGTGGGTCATTACAGTTGGTATCAGAGTTATACCATTTCGGGATGTGACGGGTTACGTCTCGCGTATCTCTTGGGTATCCTCTTGGGGATGTGACGAGCACATTGCTCGTGCATTTCCTGAGGTATACTAATTATGTTTTGCCCAACGAGGACGTGAGGAGTTTAAGTAGGGAGTTTAGGGAGTTTGTAACAAACCTTCTTAAGAATGATAGTTTGAGTCCTTTATAAACTTAAGAATGTCTAACTAATATCTCTCATCATACTTTTAGTTAAAACCTGATGATGTTCTATCAGTTCAGTAATTTATCTGTGAAGTTTGTATATCTCTTGATATAACTGTGAGGGTGTTACAATATCAGCTTATTGGTGAGTCAATTAACTCATTGCTTGGCTAAACTCATTGTTGGCGAGTTCAAATTAGAAGCTTAATTAATGTGGAAGAATCATCTATGGGTTTCTAATTAAAAAACATTGTGAAATACATATTAATCACGAAAATAAGACCCTATATTTAAAAAAAAATAACTATTGATAGTACATCATTTAGTATTCGTATATGTTTTGTATCTATACAATATTATTGTTAAACTCTTCTAATCAGAGTCATATCAATTGTGGCAAACGTTAACAGAACTTGAAACATTTTTCGGGGAATGTATGATTGTACTACGTAATATTAATATTGAAGTATCGAGGCACTTCCTGAGTGGTATAAGCTCTGGGTTGGATCTGACTCCTATTGGAGCAGGTTCGAATCTAGGAGAGTTTTTTTCAAGGATTCCGTTGTTGTGAATAAGGCGATTGTGTGTGAAGAGTTTCCTTCCAACGTGTGTGTGAGTGACAAATGAGAGTATTTGATGTCAAAACAGCCGTTCAAAAAAATATATTAATATTGAAGGAGCAATTGAGCAATTAAGTAACATATAATTCTTTTTACTACTAAATATTACTCTCTCCAAGTTTCCTTTTTTATCTGTTCCAGATTAATAGTCCACTTCCATAAATAGATAAGAATAATTGGTTAAAATACTTTTATATCCTTAATTTATTTAAATAAAACAAAAATGTAAGTAAAAATTAAGTGGTAAACTGGAAAGTAGACAAAAAAAATACATATGTCAATTAATTTTTCTTAAACTGTCTATTATTTGTCTACAAACTATTAAATTGGGACGGAGTGAGTATAACATTGAAATAAGAACTTAAATATTGAGGGGTTACAACTCTCTTTTATCTCCAAGTAAATCCGCCCCCGAACCAACCCGACATATCATTTGTTGATAAAAGTTATTCGGCCTATGTTAACACGTGTGGAATAAATTCATCATTATAATCTATTCGAAATACTAAGGCTGCTCCCAACGGTTACTACTTGACTCTCGCCCAGCCTTTAGCTCTTCGGGACACCAATGGCAGTTGTTAGTCCAGGGGTTGCCCAGCCTTTAGTCCTTCTTTTCGTCCCTTTTCATTTCTTTTTGTGAAATGTTTGTGGACGGAGGAATATGTTTATATGTGTGGTACTATTTGCTTCTTTAGTTGTACATTTTGTAAGTAACTAGAGGGGGGTGAATAGTTACTTAATACGTTTTTAACACTTTTTCAATTGATCACCAAATTTGATTAACTATGATCAACCAATTCAACTCAAACTTGATGTGTGTTATAACGACCCTCATTTTTCCATTCTATATTTTTCCAATATTAAATGCCCAACAATATAATTAAAACTTAATGATTAAATTCTAATCAATAATTGTTAAGTATTAAGAATTATAAAACATATTAATTAACTTTGTGTAATAATTGACAAGTTAATAAAAGATGGAAATAATAATCTAATTCACTTTCGTGAACAAAATGTAATACTCAAAAACTTGTTGCATTCAAACAATTAAACTAGTACAGTTAAGGAGCCATTTTAACTAACCAAAAGTACAAGGACTAAAATGAAAAAGTTCCAAACCCATCCTTGTTGCCCTAGCCGAATTTAAAAATAGGGATGAAATGACCTTTTTGCCCCTCTAAAAATCGGCCACCATCACCACCTCCTTAAACCCTAACTTGTTCCCTAAGCACTCCTAACTAAACCCTAATTCTATATCCTTCTAACCTCACCTATAAATAGAGACCTAGACTAATGCTTTTCTTGTACCAAAACATTCTTATAATCCTCTCTCAAAATCACAATCTCCTCTCCCTCTCCTTTGTGGATTTCGGCCACCCTCACCACCACCCCACCACCATTCGGTTTTCAACAAAACCGAAACCCCACCACCACTTTTTGAAGTTTTGGTTAATTACATCTTGATTCCGGGTAATCTTCAAGTGATCTTCAACGTGTTCTTCGTGTTCATCAAGATCTTCAAACGTGTTCTTGAATTTTCAAGTGCTTTGATCTTCATCTTCAAGTTTTCTTCTTGTTTTCTTGTTAATCTTCATCTTATATTATCAAGGTATGATCCAACATCTTAACTTTTTAATCGTTCATTCAATTCATTCGTTTAATTCAAATTTGTGTTTTTGATCTTAATCAATCATGTTCATGTTGTAAAAAAAAAAAAAATTAAATAAAATCTTACATATATATACATATACATACACGACATATACATATATATGTATAAAATTAGATTAGATCTTAAAAACCCTAATGATTAACCAAGATTATGTTAATGTTTAAAATGGTAACAAATATATATACATACGGATATATTTAAAAAAAAAGGTATATATATATATATATATATATATATATATATATATACACACGATACATATAATTAAATACTTAAACCCTAAACATTAAATATATAAACCCTAAATCTAATACTACTTAAATATTATTTAAAACATTTAATACTACTTAACCCTAACTAACTAAATCTACTTATTTAATTATAACCTAATCATTTATTATTAATCATTACTTACACCTACTTATTTACTAATAACACCCTAATAATAATAATATTATTATTACTTACCACTTATACATTTATAATATATAATAACACTTAAACCTATACTTATAATATAACACATATATTATAACTACATAGTAACATTTTATAATATAACACATATACTTAAACTATATACTTATATTATAATAATACGAGTACTATTACTAACACATATAATGTACTACTTATATTATAATACTTAGATTATAAGATTATAACATACGATTACAATAGTCATTCACGATAACATAAAATTACTCGAACGTCAACGCTACTTAAGGCCTAGGGTGATCCTTGGTACCATTATGGGATGCTTGTGGATCTCGAATGTCAAACTTAGATTTTGGTCAAGAGATCCTGGGCCAACCGGTAACAATAGATCATTCAAGTGACTCGGCGGTGGCATAAATGTTTAGGTATGGTGCACAATATCAAACCCGACTATAGTGATCATACACTCACTACGTGAACAACACTTGGTCACTTGCACACTTAATAAGTGGTAGACTTATTAAGGAAAACTCACTAGTGTTCAACACTAACTTACTAAACATGGAAACTTACTAAAAATGGAAACATACTAAAAATGGGAACTTAGTAAAACGAACTACACTTAAACACTTGCATACTTAACTTAAACTTGGGCAAACATTTAACTACTCTTAAATGTCATTAGGTTGACTTTCTGCTCACATTCATCCAACTCTTCTATTCCGTGGAATAACAAACTCTTCTCCTACTTACTAAGGTGAACTTCATAGCCCCACTCTTTATTGCTAGCAATTTATTTTAACTTACTAGGGTGAGACACATGCTACTTTTAATATTTACAACTTAGACACAAGTACCAACTATTAAACTGTGCTATACCTGGCTATGTCATGCAAGTCCCCACTGTGATATTTTTAATTACTTTTACATAACGCATTCTTAATTATTGGAGGTAGGCCTATCGGGAGTAACGTCCCCGATACATTTGACCAAGTCATTGTATTACTTAATAATGATTCAAACTGACAAGGACAGTACAACTTGTCACGGGGCAAACTTTGAAACTGTTTAGTCTAAATATCACAAACTTGGTACTACTTTTAGATCCCTGTGAGATCTACCTTTGAAAATAAAAATCTTGTGGTCTACACAACGATCAACTATTTTGTTAAACCTATGAACTTCACTCAACCTTTTTGGTTGACACTTTAGCATGTTTTGTCTCAGGTTGATCAGCTTGCTCTTATATATGTGATGCTACTTGGACTCTAGGACTTGAAGAAAGAGTCACATTTATTATTTATGCATTTATTTACATTCTTGTAATTTCAATTCTTGTAACGACATTCTATTTTCTGCTGCGTACTCAATAAAGTTTGTTTTTATCATATAGTGTCATTCTCATTACATAATATGTTGGTATTTTTGATATTAATGTCACATTCACCCAGGCCCTAACTGGGGGTGTGATATGTGTGGTGTATATGTTCAAAATGATAAGTTGAGTAATGTAAAGAACATAGACATAAGGATTTATAGTGGTTCAGGTGGATGTTAACTAATCCACCTTAACCCACTCCCCGATTACACTAATCGAGATTTCTTGCTTCACTAAGCACTTTTCTCCAAACTCGGTGGAGATCCGATTTACATGTCTTCAACTTCTTTGGTAGACAACAAACCTAATCTTTCTATACCTTTGAAAGACCAACTCCAACCTAGCTTAACTTGTCTTCAACTTGGACAACTATTAATCTCCAAATAAGATTAATCAACTTCCTAAGTCCCTTTAAGGAAGTAGATCACTAAGCTAGCATATGCTTCTACTAATTGAAGTTACAAGACTCATAAAATTAGTAAGGATGATCCTAAGACAATTCTAGGACATACATCATACTAAGTAAATTCACAAGATAAACAATTTTGATTAGTAAGTTTACAACAACCAAATTCTATATCTATAAAATCATAGAATCTTATCTTGCTTGATCACATTTGAGTAGTAATTAAAGCCATTGTGATCTCTGAAAATAAGCCTTTGAAATATGCAAGAGGGCCAGCTTCAAATGCACTCCAATGCTTGCTATTTATAGTGAGATTTAAAAACTAGCCATTGTCACACGGTCACATGCACGGTCGACCGTGGTTCAACCGCGCGTACCCCAGTCCAAAATATGTATCCATTGTATAGCAGTTTGACTCAGATTTGAACACCACATTTTGGAATCTTTACTTCATCTAGCACCTGCAAAAGAAACCCAATATCCTATACAAGTACTATATGCATTAAGTGTGCGAGATTTGGTCTTATTGTGTGAAAATGACATAACACTCCAAATGTGGTAAACCCAACATTCTTGGAGAAGTGTCTTGATTGTCATTTTGGGTAAACTCAATTTGGTCAAGACTTAGTTAGGTTCATTAATGCATTTGGTTCAATCCTAAAGACTAGTCAACATGTCATAACTTCCTAGTTTCAATTAATCACAAATCATATTCATTTCAAGATTAAATAAAGATGAATTGAAAGATGTCTTTCTAAGTTAAACATTAAGTATGTAAAGACATCAATGTTAAGTTGTATGTGGACATGTTACATAATGTGTTACTTAGACAAGACCAAAAAATTATTGACCATTATTCTTTGTGAACCATTTTACACGTAATTCATTGAAGTAAACTAGTTACTAGAATCCTAGTATTCTAACTAATAACACATAGCAAGCATGTTAACAAGTTGGCAAATTAATGAGTATTAAACATATTAGCAAGTAGAAAGTAATACTCACACATAGCAAGAGATAGTTATTCTAAAATCAATCATATGGATATTTGTACAACACTATGGTTTAAGCTTTAGCAAGCTTACTTACAATACAACATATTGCATGATTAATGTGTAAGCACACATTAATGTCCAACACATGTACAAGGGAAGAGCAATCTCTAGTTGGAACTTGGTGACCATCCTAAATGTATCTAAGTGTATTTTAGGATCATAAGTCTTTACTAGTTACATTTCAAAATGTTGTTCTTTATTTAGCCTTAATTTGTCACTAAGTATTCTTTAACAGTAATTAGTGTTCTAGTGATATTAGCTTATGTGTGTTGGTACTTGGTGATCATACTAAGAATGTCTAGACAATTTTTAAGATCACAAGTTATTGATTAACACTTATGTGTTATGCCTAATCATGGTTAAATTGTCATTAAGATGTAATTAAATGTAATTAATCAAGATTAGTGTTTTTATGACCAAAACTCAATTGAGTATGGAGGAGGCATCTATTCTAGGCGTGTTGAGAAAGGTTTCATGAATTATAGATGTCAGGAAGTTGTCAAACTAAAATTGATCAAAAATGGTGACAGAGAATTCTGCGGTCGCACTGCGGTTCACCGTGGTGGCGACCGTGCAACTTGTTTTCACAAAACTACATTTTAGATTCAGTCTGGGCTTCTACGATCAGGTATACGGTCGATCGTACTTTAATCGTGTACTTCAATGATCTTTATTTTCATTTTAAGTTTTGTTTGATTTGGTCATTTGCAAGATCAAGTATGGATTAGTGAACTTGCATGTTTTATGTTAAGATGTCGATCATCACTTGTGTATATGTATGTGTTATCATCAAAACATATTCTTTGGTTAAGCATTATACTTAACTTTGTCGGTTAGTAAGCATCATACTTAACTTTTTCGGTTAGTCCATTAACCAATATGTCAAGAACACTATCTCTCTTACCCATTCAGGTAATTCATCAAATGAATTTGGGTTTAGAAATAATGTTCATCCTTCATTCGGAACATCCATTATATTTCTAAATTCTTCAAGAGTCAAAGAATAATTCTTTCCATAAAGAGAAAATAAAATTTTCTTATTATTTTGTAAAAACTGAAGGTTTTCATAGAATTCTTTGATATGAAGAGGATAAAGCGGTCCTCTTAGATTGAGAAAGGTATCCCATTTGATCTTTGAGAGATTTTCAAGAGAATAAATAGATAGATGATGTGTGAGTACCTCGCTCCCTTCAACGATGGATCTCATTTTCGGATTAAACTTTGTTTGCAGAAGATTTTTGGATAGGTAGTGAGAGTTATGAGTTTGGATGATTGTGTTTGCCTTTTATAAGGATTCAATGAGTACTATAGCCCTTTATTAAATACTAGCAGGTTTGGTAAGGTCGGTAGAATAATTAATTCTAGTAAGTTTGTCAGACACTCTGCGGTCGATCCCACGGTCGACCGTGATGACAGCCGTGCAGGAGCTGAGTCATTCTTTTCATACGTTCTTGACTTGTGCATGCAAGAATAATCAGTTGTGAGCACATAGTAAACATACATTATTGAGTTATTAAATTATTCTACAAATGCATTATTGTTTTAGACCAACATTCAAGCACAAACTATTCAAACATAAGCATTCATACAAGTTTTATTACACCATACTCAACACACAAATTATATCCTCCTGCATGAGATTGTCTTCACAAAGTCCTTCAATGCCTTCTTGATCTTGGAGTGATTCTCACTAATTTCTTCTTCTCGCTTAAGAATTCTGTCAACTTTGGTTTCAAAGTTTGAGTTCACAAATTCTTGATACTCCTGCAAGTTTGCTACCTCATCTTCCATTTCTTCTTCATCCAATTCTTCATTTGGTTGATAGTTTTCAATTTCATCTAGGTCATCTTGAAGACTTGATCTTCTTCCATGAAAAGTTTCTAGTAGATGGCCACTTCGAATGATGGTCAACCTGTCGATTGGTTCAAACGAAGGTTGCTGAACGACAGAGTGAGAGAGTTTGAGATGGGTGAACAAATTATTCAGATGCATGCCATAAGGAAGAGACCTAGTTGATTCAGTCATTAAGTTGCTCATTCGAGATGCCATTAGAAAAGCCACATTGATTTCTTCATTGAGTTCAATTGCTCACATAACATAGATTTTAGTAACGTGAATGTGAGAGTGAATTCCTAGCCTGTAGTAGATGTTATGATCAATGATTTTGTTTAGGATATCAAGATCTGAACGAAGATCCTTTCCTGTCAATCCCTTGGAAAGAATTTTAGAGCGATTGGCTTTCAGTTTGCAGAATTGAGTTAATACATCAGTGGCTTGAATGAATTCAGGTAGGTGTTCTAGCTTATGTCTTCTGCTATAAAACTCCCTTCCCCCGGTAGGTACACCTAGGATTTCACCAAAGGCTTCGATAGGGTATTCCCACCATTTTTTGTTGAGATGGAACTTCACAACCTTTGTCTCTGAGTTGAAGCTGGAGTTAGCATAGAACTCTCTTATTAGTTCAGGATACACGGGTCCGTTGATTAGCACAAATGATGATAGATCTCTTTGGATTAACTTGTCAACTATTTCAGGAAGTGCTTCAATGTTCACAATTCTTCCTTCTGCAATTGTTCTAGTTTTGAGCCACTTTTTGTTGTAAATTGTACGTTTTCTTGCATCGGCAGGTGGATTATATCTTTCTTCACCACCTCTTGATTGAGCATCCTTAGTTCTTTCCATTTTCTACACAATGATACTTCAAATTAATTCAAAGTGTATGTATAATTCAATTGTAGGCAACAAGTTTTGCAAACTATAATTATCATGAATACTTAAGTGTTCTAATGTTAATGTTCTTCACATTTCCACTCTTCATTAGTGTCAATGAGTTTGCAACTAGATTATGATTTTCACAAAGTTCATATGTGTCTTAGATTCTTAAGATCATCATTAACACATTTTTTGACATCTAACATTATCACACTCATTTTGCAACAATGTAGTTTATATCATATGAACAATGATTCTATGAAAATCTAACCTAGATGTATAATGAACACTAGAGTTGTCTACCATTAAATTAATGCATGATAGGCATCACTACAATCGTTTCTAAGTTGTTTTCAAGAACAATTTTGATTGTTTGCATCAATTTGGGTTTTGGGACATTCTAGTTAGAGTTTCTTCACAAGATTAGTGAAGAGTTCACCATACAAACACAATTGAATACTAGAAAATCAAGGATTAATCATACTAAAAGTAGGAATTGAGATGGAAGAAATGCGTGTTCTTCGATGTGCGGTCGATCTCCTCAGTCGTGCAGAGAGTATTTGTTTAGAATTGAGTTTGAATGAAATGAAAAGTGAGGGTTTTATTCAATTTAAAGCAGTGTCAGGCCGCGCACGGTCGAAGTACGGTTGACCGTGGTATTGTCCGTGGAGGAAAAACTTCTAGACGGTTGGAACATCTATCTACGATCGTGTCTGCGGTCAGCCGTGCTTCAGCCGTGGATCTCCTGATGAAGTATTTCTTCACTTCTTCTTCTTTTGAGCTCGTTTTGATGATTCTTAGGTTCTATAGAATACTTGAGGACAAGTTTTCTTTTCCTAACATTGAATGATCACATCCTCCCATTGTTTTATTATCAATGACACGTAATACACTATATTTATATATGTCTATATTTAATTTCACATATAGTATATACGGAATGCATTAACTTGTATTTAGCATGCAATTCATAGTTTCATTTAAACACACAATCCTAATACAAGAAGACTTCCTTCAACATTCCTTTTGAAATCATTTTCAAAAACAATTTTGTATTTGTATGAAAAACCTTTTATTATTATTTTAAGGTCTTTTGAATAGGTTATTCTAATTAGCATTTTGATCATTGGTTTTGATTGATCTTAAGGTTACCCAATCCCTGACTTATCCCTTCCATTAAATTGCTAGTTTATTCCTTTTTTCCCATATTCTCAGTTCTCCTAATAATAGACAATGGACTTTGATTACATGATTTGTATTTGCTATAGTCGTGACACAAATTCATTTCAAGTTTATCTTTTGATGAATCATAACTAGTTGTCTTTTCAAACTTTCTTTTCAAAGAGTTGTTTTCATCAATTAGAACTTTGTTAAGTTGCTTAACTTTGTGTAATTCTTTTTTCTAAAAGTTTTACTTTGTCACAACTACTATCATATACAAATTTAATAGTTTTGTAATCATCTAGCAATTCTTCATAATTAGATGGATAGGATACATGTACCTCATTGCAATCCATGCTTGAGACATCATCTTCTTTATAGGGAGATTCAACCTCTTCTTCATGAAATGTCCCGTTCATATTGATTATAAACGTTCCATATTAGTTGATTTCGTTGCGAGGTTTTGACCTCTATATGAGACGTTTTTCAAAGACTGCATTCATTTTTAAAACAACCATAACCTTTATTTTATCTATAAAGGTTTAGAAAGCATTACGTAGATTATCAATTAATGATAATCTAAAATATACCATTTACACACGATCATTACATAATGGTTTACAATAAGAATATATTACATCAAAAATAAGTTTCTTGAATGCAGTTTTTACATAATATCATACAAGCATGGACTCCAAATCTTGTCCTTATTTTAGTATGCAACAGCGGAAGCTCTTAATAATCACCTGAGAATAAACATGCTTAAAACGTCAACAAAAATGTTGGTGAGTTATAGGTTTAACCTATATATTATCAAATCATAATAATAGACCACAAGATTTCATATTTCAATATACATCCCATACATAGAGATAAAAATCATTCATATGGTGAACACCTTGTAACCGACATTAACAAGATGCATATAAGAATATCCCCTATCATTCCGGGGAATCCTTCAGACATGATAAAAACAACATCGAAGTACTAAAATATCCGATACTTTGGATGGGGTTCGTTAGGCCCAATAGATCTATCTTTAGGATTCGCGTCAATTAGTAGATCGGTTTACTAATTCTTAGGTTACCAAGTAAAAGGGCATATTTGGCTTCGATCATTCACCCATATAATGTAGTTTCATTTACTTGTGTCTATTTCGTAAAACATTTATAAAACTGCATGTATTCTCATCCCAAAATATTAGTTTTTAAAAGTGGGACTATAACTCACTTTCACATATTTTTACTTCGTCGGGAAGTAAGACTTGGCCACTGGTCGATTCACGAACCTATAACAAATATGTACATATATATCAAAGTATGTTCAAAATATATTTACAACATTTTTAATACATTTTAATGTTTTAAGTTTATTAAGTCAACTGTCCTCGTTAGTAACCTACAACTAGTTGTCCACAATTAGATGTACAGAAATAAATCGATATATGTTATCTTGAATCAATCCACGACCCAGTGTATATACGTCTCAGGCTAGATCACAACTCAAAGTATATATATTTTTGGAATCAACCTCAACCCTGTATAGCTAACTCCAACATTACTGCATATAGAGTGTCTATGGTTGTTCCAAATAATATATATACATGGGTCGATATGATATGTCAAAACATTTGCATACGTGTCTATGGTATCCCAAGATTAAATAATATATTAGAATACATGTATAATACAATATAATTTAGCTAGGATATGATTTGTATAGAATTGTTACAATATTTCCCGTAGCTACAACAATCAAAAAATATCCAATCTTGTTTTACCCATAACTTCTTCATTTTAAATCCGTTTTGAGTGAATCAAATTGCTATGATTTCATATTGAACTCTATTTTATGAATCTAAATAGAAAAAGTATAGGTTTATAGTCGGAAATATAAGTTACAAGTCATTTTTGTAAGAGGTAGTCATTTCAGTCGAAAGAACGACGTCTTGATGACCATTTTGAAAAATATACTTTCACTTTGAGTTTAATCATGATTTTTGGATATAGTTTCATATATATATATATATATATATATATATATATATATATATATATATATATATATATATATATATATATATATATATATATATATATATATATATATATATAGAAAAATCATTTTCCCAGAAGAACAACTTTTAAATCAAAGTTTATCATAGTTTTTAATTATCAAACCCAAAACAGCCCGCGATGTTACTACGACGGCGTATGTCCGGTTTTACGGTGTTTTTCGTGTTTCCAGGTTTTAAATCATTAAGTTAGCATATCATATAGATATAGGACATGTTTTTAGTTGATTTTAAAAGTCAAGTTAGAAGAATTAACTTTTGTTTGCGAACAAGTTTAGAATTAACTAAACTATTTTCTAGTGATTTCAAGTTTAAACCTTCGAATAAGATAGCTTTATATGTATGAATCGAATGATGTTATGAACATCATTACTACCTCAATTTTTGTGGATAAACCTACTGTAAAAGAGACAAATGGATCTAGCTTCAAAGGATCCTTGGATGGCTTGAAAGTTCTTGAAGCAGAATCACGACACGAAAACAAGTTCAAGTAAGATTTTCACTCAAAATAAGCTTGTTATAGTTATAGAAATTGAATCAAAGTTTGAATATGAGTATTACCTTGTATTAGAAAGATATCTTACTATACATAATAAAGATTTCTTGAGGTTGGATGATCACTTTACAAGATTGGAAGTAAGCTAGCAAACTTGGAAGTATTCTTGATTTTATGAAACTAGAACTTATAGAATTTATGAAGAACACTTAAAACTTGAAGATAGAATTTGATAGAGATCAATTAGATAAATAAAATTTAAGAATGAAAGTGTTTGTAGGTATTTTTGGTCGTTAGTATATGGATTAGATATAAAGGATGTGTAATTTTGTTTACATGTAAATAAGTCATGAATGATTACTAATATTTTTGTAATTTTATGAGATATTTCATGCTAGTTGCCAAATGATGGTTCCCACATATGTTAGGTGAATTACATGGGCTACTAAGATCTGATCATTGGAGTGTATATACCAATAGTACATACATCTAAAAGCTGTGTATTGTAAGAGTACGAATACGGGTGCATACGATTAGAATTGTTGATGAAACTGAACGAGGATGTAATTGTAAGCATTTTTGTTAAGTAGAAGTATTTTGATAAGTGTCTTGAAGTCTTTCAAAAGTATATGAATACATATTAAAACACTACGTGTATATACATTTTAACTGAGTCGTTAAGTCATCGTTAGTCGTTACATGTAAATGTTGATTTGAAACCTTTAAGTTAACGATCATGTTAAATGTTGTTAACCCAATGTTTATTATATCTAAAGAGATGTTAAATTGTTACATTATCATGATATTATGATATATAATATATCTTAGTATGATATATATACAGTTAAATGTAGTTACAACGATAATCGTTACATATATGTCTCGTTTCGAAATCATTAAGTTAGTAGTCTTATTTTTACATATGTAGTTCATTGTTAATACACTTAATGATATATTTACTTATAATTTAACATAATTAACCAAGTGTATCAATATATTAATATGATTCATATGTACTTAGTAAGATGTTGATATAACGATAATCGTTATATATAACGTTTTCGAGTTTCTTAAATTCAATAGTCTCATTTTTATGTATATAACTCATTATTAAAATACCTAATGAGATAATTACTAATCATAATATCATGTTAACTATATATATAATCATATATATGTCATCATATAGTTTTTACACGTTTTAACGTTCGTGAATCACCGGTCAACTTGGGTGGTCAATTGTCTATATGAAACCTATTTAAATTAATCAAGTCTTAACAAGTTTGATTACTTAACATGTTAGAAACACTTAATCATGTAAATAAAAATTTCATTTAATATATATAAACATGAAAAAGTTCGGGTCACTACAGTACCTACCCGTAAAATAAATTTCGTCCCGAAATTTTAAGCAGTTGGAGGTGTTGACGTATCTTCTGGAAATAAGTGCGGGTATTTCTTCTTCATCTGATCTTCTCGTTCCCAGGTGAACTCGGGTCCTCTACAAGCATTCCATCGAACTTTAACAATTGGTATCTTGTTTTGCTTAAGTCTTTTAACCTCACGATCCATTATTTCGACGGGTTCTTCGACGAATTGAAGTTTTTCGTTAATTTGGATTTCGTCTAACGGAATAGTGAGATCTTATTTAGCAAAACATTTCTTCAAATTTGAGACGTGGAAAGTGTTATGTACACTCGTGAGTTATTGTGGTAATTCAAGTCAGTAAGCTACTGGTCCGACACGATCAATAATCTTGAATGGTCCTATATACCTTGGATTTAATTTACCTCATTTACCAAATCGAACAACGCCTTTCCAAGGTGCAACCTTAAGCATGACCATCTCTCCAATTTCAAATTCTATATCTTTTCTTTTAATGTCGGCGTAGCTCTTTTGTCGACTTTGGGCGGTTTTCAACCGTTGTTGAATTTGGATGATCTTCTCGGTAGTTTCTTGTATTATCTTCGGACCCGTAATCTGTCTATCCCCCACTTCACTCGAACAAATCGGAGACCTGCACTTTCTACCATAAAGTGCTTCAAACGGCGCCATCTCAATGCTTGAATGGTAGCTGTTGTTGTAGGAAAATTCTGCTAACGGTAGATGTCGATCCCAACTGTTTCTGAAATCAATAACACATGCTCGTAGCATGTCTTCAAGCATTTGTATCATCCTTTCGCTATGCCCATCAGTTTGTGGATGATAGGCAGTACTCATGTCTAGACGAGTTCCTAATGCTTGCTGTAATGTCTGCCAGAATCTTGAAATAAATCTGCCATCCCTATCAGAGATAATAGAGATTGGTATTCCATGTCTGGAGACGACTTCCTTCAAATACAGTCGTGCTAACTTCTCCATCTTGTCATCTTTTCATATTGGCAGGAAGTGTGCTGATTTGGTGAGACGATCAACTATTACCCAAATAGTATCAAAACCACTTGCAGTCCTTGGCAATTTAGTGATGAAATCCATGGTAATGTTTTCCCATTTCCATTCCGGGATTTTGGGTTGTTGAAGTAGACCTGATGGTTTCTGATGCTCAGCTTTGACCTTAGAACAAGTCAAACATTCTCCTACGTATTTAGCAACATCGGCTTTCATACCTGGCCACCAAAAATGTTTCTTGAGATCCTTGTACATCTTCCCCGTTCCAGGATGTATTGAGTATCTGGTTTTATGAGCTTCTCTAAGTACCATTTCTCTCATATCTCCAAATTTTGGTACCCAAATCCTTTCAGCCCTATACCGGGTTTCGTCTTCCCAAATATTAAGATGCTTCTCCGATCCTTTGGGTATTTCATCCTTTAAATTTTCCTCTTTTAAAACTCTTTGTTGCGCCTCCTTTATTTGAGTAGTAAGGTTATTGTAAATCATTATATTCATAGCTTTTACTCGAATGGGTTCTCTGTCCTTTCTACTCAAAGCGTCGGCTACTACATTCGCCTTTCCCAGGTGGTAACGAATCTCAAAGTCGTAATCATTCAACAATTCAATCCACCTGCGCTGCCTCATGTTCAGTTGTTTCTGATTAAATATATGTTGAAGACTTTTGTGATCGGTATATATAATACTTTTGACCCCATATAAGTAGTGCCTCTAAGTCTTTAATGCAAAAACAACCGCGCCTAATTCCAAATCATGCGTCGTATAATTCTGCTCGTGAATCTTCAATTGTCTAGACGCATAAGCAATTACCTTCGTTCGTTGCATTAATACACAACCGAGACCTTTCTTTGAAGCGTCACAATATATCACAAAATCATCATTCCCTTCAGGTAATGACAATATAGGTTCCGTAGTTAACTTTTTCTTTAACAATTGAAACGCTTTCTCTTGTTCATCATTCCATTCAAATTTCCTCTCTTTATGCGTTAATGCAGTCAAGGGTTTTGCTCTTCTGGAAAAATCTTGGATGAACCTTCTGTAGTAACCAGCTAGTCCTAAAAATTGGCGTATATGCTTCGGAGTTTTCAGGGTTTCCCATTTCTCAACGGTTTCAATCTTTGCTGGATCCACCTGAATACCTTCTTTGTTCACTATGTGACAGAGGAATTGAACTTTTTCCAATCAAAATGCACACTTTGAAAACTTACCGTACAGTTTTTCTTTTCTCAGCAACTCTAGCACTTTTCTTAAATGTTCTTCATACTCTTGATCATTCTTCGAGTAAATAAGTATGTCATCGATGAAAACAATGACAAACTTGTCAAGATATGGCCCACACACTCGGTTCATGAGGTCCATGAACACAGCTGGTGCGTTCATCAATCCAAACGGCATAACCATAAACTCGTAATGACCGTAACGCGTCCTAAAAGCAGTCTTTGGAATATCATCCTCCTTCACCCGCATTTGATGATACCCAGAACGTAAATCAATCTTCGAATAAATAGACGAGCCTTGTAGTTGATCAAATAAGTCATCGATTCTCGGTAGTGGGTAGCGGTTCTTGATGGTAAGTTTGTTCAACTCTCGGTAGTCGATACACAACCTGAATGTACCATCTTTCTTCTTGACAAACAAAACAGGAGCTCCCCATGGTGATGTGCTTGGTCGAATGAAACCACGCTCTAAAAGTTCCTGTAACTGACTTTGTAATTCTTTCATTTCGCTGTGTGTGAGTCTGTATGGAGCACGAGCTATTGGTACAGCTCCTGGTACAAGGTCTATTTGAAATTCAACGGATCGATGTGGGGGTAATCCCGGTAATTCTTTCGGAAATACATCGGGAAATTCTTTTGCGACGGGAACATCACTGATGTTCTTTTCTTCAGGTTTAACTTCCTCAATGTGTGCTAGAATGACGTAACAACCTTTTCTTATTAGTTTTTGCTCCTTCAAACTACTAATAAGATTTAATATTGCGTTGTTCTTTTCTCCGTACACCATTAAAGGTTTTTCTTTTTCACGCATAATGCGAATCACGTTTTTGTAACAAATGACCTCTGCTCTCACCTTCTTCAACCAGTCCATGTCAATTATTACATCAAAACTCCCTAACTTGACTGGTATTAAATCAATCTTAAACGTTTCATCACCCAGTTTAATTTCTCTATCCCAACATATATTATCTGCTGAAATTAATTTACCATTTGCTAATTCGAGTAAAAATTTATTATCCAAAGGCGTCAATGGGAAAATTAATTTAGCATAAAATTCTCTACTCATATAGCTTCTATCCGCACCTGAATCAAATAAAACATAAGCAGATTTATCGTCAATAAGAAATGTACCCGTAACAAGCTCCGGGTCTTTCTGTGCTTCTGCCGCATTAATATTGAAAACTCTTCCACGGCCCTGATCATTAGTATTCCCCTGATTCAGGAAATTTCTAATAAAGTGGCCCGATTTTCCACATTTATAACAAACAGCGTTGGTATTACTTGCTCCGACACTATTTGTTTCGGCATTACTTGTTCCGACATTATTTGTTCCTTTAGTTCTGTTAAACTTTGGTCCATAGACCTCACACTTTGTCGCGCTATGACCATTTCTTTTACACCTGTTGCAAAATGTCATGCAAAACCCCTGATGATTTTCTTCACACCTATAACATGGCTGTTTTTGGTTTTTGTTGCCATTGTTGTTATTGAGGTTGTTGTTGGGATTGTTATTGTTGTTGAAACGGTTGTTGTAGTTGTTGTTGTTGTTGGGATGTTTGTTGTAGTTATTGTTAGGATTGCGGTTATTGTTGCGATTGTTGTTGCGGTTGTTGGGATAGTTGTTGCGATTGTGGTTGTAATTGTTGTTGTTGTACTGGTGACTCTTGTCACCATTTTCCTCCCACTTCCTCTTGAGTTGTTTCGTGTTGGCTTCTTCGGTCGCCTGCTCTTTAATTCTTCCCTCAATTTGATTTATGAGTTTATGAGCCATTCGACTTGCCTTCTGTATAGAAGCGGGCTCGTGTGAACTCACATCTTCTAGAATCCTTACTGGTAACCCTTTTACAAACGCGTCGATCTTCTCTTCTTCATCTTCGAATGCTCCCGGACACAATAGGCACAACTCTGTGAATCGTCATTCATATGTGGTAAGGTCGAACCCTTGTGTTCGTAACTATCTAAGTTCTGCCTTGAGTTTATTGACTTCGTTTCTAGGACGGTACTGCTCATTCATCAATTGCTTGAATGCCGACTACGGTAGTGCGTAAGCAGCATTTTATCCTACCTGTTCAAGATAGGTGTTCCACCACGTTAACGCAGTACCTGTGAAGGTATGCGTAGCGTACTTAACTTTGTCCTTTTCAGTACACTTACTTATGGCAAACACCGATTCGACTTTCTCGGTCCACCATTTCAATCCAATTGGTCCTTCGGTTCCATCAAATTTTAAAGGTTTACAGGCAGTGAATTCTTTGTAGGAGCATCCTACACGATTTCTCGCGCCGTTAGCTGCATTGCTAGATTCAGAGTTATTGTTGGTATGTAGCGCAGCCTGTACTGCGGCTATGTTTGCAGCAAGAAAGGTACGAAATTCCTCTTTGCTCATATTCATGGTGTGTCGAGTATTCGGTGCCATTTCCTTCAAAATAGCCAATTGAATCGAGTTAATCATACAGAATATTAAGAGTAGTCAATAGTAGTTCGTAGCATAATATGAACTCATTTATAAAAGATTTTTCTTCATATTAGTGTTTTATAAGTTTAAATTCGGGTACTACCTACCCGTTAAGTTCATACTTAGTAGCTAATATATAATTCAACTACTACAATTCCATATGAAAAACTAATTATAATAATATATCACATACAAATATTCTTCAAACTTACAACTTCGCTATATTACATATAACATGAAATATAGTACACTTTGATACAGGACACTTTTGAAGATAAACCTAGTTAATACGCAAGTTGTTCAGCAAAGGAAATAAAGACACGTAATTCATAAGTCCAGAAACAAGTCATGCATTCTGGTTTTACTAAGACGACTTCCCATCCTTGGTCTTGTGGAAAATAACCGTTATGACCATTGGCTAGGCAGCATGTTGTAATGTCGTCAAAAGGATGAGGGTTTCGTAATGTCCAATAGCCCCGTAATAATCTAAAAACCTTGTTTCTCACCCCAACTACTGAATCCGTCACTTGTGGGAAGGTCTTATTTAAAAGCTGCAGTCTGATGTTCTTTTTCTCACTTCGGTAAGAAGCGAATATCACTAACCCGTAAGCATAACATGCTTCTTTATGTTGCATGTTAGAAGCTCTTTCTAATTCACGAAATCCTATGTTGGGATATGTTGAGTCAAAATAGGTTCTTAACCCGTAGCGTAAAATTGCATTTGGGTTCCCCGCATTTAATGCTTTAAAGAAAACATGGCGTAAATTACGGTCTCCCCAATGTGATATACCCCACCTATCAAAGGAAAGCCTTTTATAAACTAAGGCATTTCTGGAAACTCTTTCAAATGTTTGACAAGTTAATTTCGCCATAACTAAATGTGCTGATGAATTCTGACCGACTCTAGATAAGATTTTCTCAATCATATCCTCTGGTAGGTCTTCTAAAATATTTGGTTGTCTACCCTTAACGTCCATTTTGTTTTTATACTGTAAAATAGACAAGGATTAGATTCGTAAAAGATAATTAACAAACAATACAAGCAATTTTTTTACATAGAACATAAAAGTACAAGCACACTGCAATACATATAATATACAACATGATTACAACCCTCTAATCTGAATCGCTGGTTTCTTCTTCTTCGGACTTGGTTCGTTTTCCTAATTTTCTAGGAATATATGGTGTTCCTCTAATACGAGCCGTCATTTTCCACAATGGTTTAGAGAAACCTGGTGGTTTAGAGGTTCCCGGGTCATTATTACATTTTAGGAAATACGAATGTTGTCGATACATATAAAGTTCATCGGGTTTGGAATCGGGTTTCTCTATTTTTATACCTTTTCCCTTATTATTTTCTTTCGCTTTATTAAATTGGGTCGAGGTAATTTCTATAACATCATCGGAATCCTCATCGGGATCCGATTCATCGGAAAATTGGTAATCTTCCCAATATTTTGCTTCTTTGGCGGAAACACCATTGACCATTATTAACTTTGGTCCGTTGGTTGAGGATTTTCTTTTATTTAATCGATTTACTATAGGTATCAATATTTCTTCCTCCGGAACCTCTTCTTCTGGTTCCTCGTCTTTCGATTCCTCCTCTTCTGGTTCCTCTTCTTCCGGTTCCTCCTCTTCCGGTTCCTCTTCGGGAAATTGTGAATTTTCCCAAAATATATTCGACTCTTCATTATTATTAGGTGAATCAATGGGATTTGTACTAGAGGTAGACATCGATCACACAATATCAAACACGTTAAGAGATTAATATATCACATAATATTTACATGTTAATAATATATAGTTTCCAATAAAAATGTTAAGCAATCGTTTTTGAAGAAAAATACGGTCGAAGTCCAGACTCACTAATGCATCCTAACAAACTCGGTAAGACACACTAATGCAATTTTCTGGTTCACTAAGACAAATGCTCGGATACCAACTGAAATATCCCGTTCATATTGATTATAAACGTTCCATATTAATTGATTTCGTCGCGAGGTTTTGACCTCTATATGAGACGTTTTTCAAATAATGCATTCATTTTTAAAACAACCATAACCTTTATTTTATCTATAAAGGTTTAAAAAGCATTACGTAGATTATCAAATAATGATAATCTAAAATATACCGTTTACACACGACCATTACATAATGGTTTACAATAAGAATATATTACATCAAAAATAAGTTTCTTGAATGCAGTTTTTACATAATATCATACAAGCATGGACTCCAAATCTTATCCTTATTTTAGTATGCAACAGCGGAAGCTCTGAATAATCACCTGAGAATAAACATGCTTAAAACGTCAACAAAAATGTTGGTGAGTTATAGGTTTAACCTATATATTATCAAATCATAATAATAGACTACAAGATTTCATATTTCAATATATCCCATACATAGAGATAAAAATCATTCATATGGTGAACACCTGGTAACCGATATTAACAAGATGCATATAAGAATATCCCCTATCATTCCTGGAAATCATTCGGACATGATAAAAACAATATCGAAGTACTAAAGCATCCGGTACTTTGGATGGGGTTCGTTAGGCCCAATAGATCTATCTTTATGATTCGCGTCAATTAGTAGATCGGTTTACTAATTCTTAGGTTACCAAGCAAAAGGGGCATATTCGGATTCGATCATTCACCCATATAATGTAGTTTCATTTACTTGTGTCTATTTCGTAAAATATTTATAAAACTGCATGTATTCTCATCCCAAAATATTAGTTTTAAAAAGTGGGACTATAACTCACTTTCACATATTTTTACTTCGTCGGGAAGTAAGACTTGGTCACTGGTCGATTCACGAACCTATAACAAATATGTACATATATATCAAAGTATGTTCAAAATATATTTACAACATTTTTAATACATTTTAATGTTTTAAGTTTATTAAGTCAGCTGTCCTCGTTAGTAACCTACAACTAGTTGTCCACAATTAGATGTACAGAAATAAATCGATATATGTTATCTTGAATCAATCCACGACCCAGTGTATACACGTCTCAGGCGAGATCACAACTCAAAGTATATATATTTTTGGAATCAACCTCAACCCTGTATAGCTAACTCCAACATTACTGCATATAGAGTGTCTATGATTGTTCCAAATAATATATATACATGGGTCGATATGATATGTCAAAACATTTGTATACGTGTCTATGGTATCCTAAGATTACATAATATATTAGAATACATGTATAATACAATATAAGTTAGCTAGGATATGATTTGTATAAAATTGTTACAATATTTCCCGTAGCTACAACAATAAAAAAATATCCAATTTTGTTTTACCCATAACTTCTTCGTTTTAAATCCGTTTTGAGTGAATCAAATTGCTATGATTTCATATTGAACTCTATTTTATGAATCTAAATAGAAAAAGTATAGGTTTATAGTCGGAAATATAAGTTACAAGTTATTTTTGTAAGAGGTAGTCATTTCAGTCGAAAGAACGACGTCTTGATGACCATTTTGAAAAATATACTTTCACTTTGAGTTTAATCATGATTTTTGGATATAGTTTCATGTTCATAAGAAAAATCATTTTCCCAGAAGAACAACTTTTAAATCAAAGTTTTTCATAGTTTTTAATTATCAAACCCAAAACAGCCCGCGGTGTTACTACGACGGCGTATGTCCGGTTTTACAGTGTTTTTCGTGTTTCCAGGTTTTAAATCATTAAGTTAGCATATCATATAGATATAGGACATGTGTTTAGTTGATTTTAAAAGTCAAGTTAGAAGGATTAACTTTTGTTTGCGAACAAGTTTAGAATTAACTAAACTATGTTCTAGTGATTTCAAGTTTAAACCTTCGAATAAGATAGCTTTATATGTATGAATTGAATGATGTTATAAACATCATTACTACCTCAAGTTTTGTGGATACACCTACTGTAAAAGAGACAAATGGATCTATCTTTAAAGGATCCTTGAATGGCTTGAAAGTTCTTGAAGCAGAATCATGACACGAAAACAAGTTCAAGTAAGATTTCCACTCGAAATAAGATTGTTATAGTTATAGAAATTGAATTAAAGTTTGAATATGAGTATTACCTTGTATTAGAAAGATATCTTACTGTAAATAAGAAAGATTTCTTGAGGTTGGATGATCACTTTACAAGATTGGAAGTAAGCTAGCAAACTTGGAAGTATTCTTGATTTTATGAAACTAGAACTTATAGAATTTATGAAGAACACTTAGAACTTGAAGATAGAATTTGATAG
The DNA here is from genome assembly GCF_046630445.1 of Rutidosis leptorrhynchoides. Classification (NCBI taxonomy): domain Eukaryota; kingdom Viridiplantae; phylum Streptophyta; class Magnoliopsida; order Asterales; family Asteraceae; genus Rutidosis; species Rutidosis leptorrhynchoides. The sequence goes on from NC_092334.1 coordinate 418,725,602, forward strand.
AGATCAATTAGATGAAGAAAATTGAAGAATGAAAGTGTTTGTAGGTGTTTTTGGTCATTGGTATATGGATTAGATATAAAGGATGTGTAATTTTGTTTACATGTAAATAAGTCATGAATGATTACTAATATTTTTGTAATTTTATGAGATATTTCATGCTAGTTGCCAAATGATGGTTCCCACATGTGTTAGGTGACTTACATGGGCTGCTAAGAGCTGATCATTGGAGTGTATATACCAATAGTACATACATCTAAAAGCTGTGTATTGTACGAGTACGAATACGGGTGCATACGAGTAGGATTGTTGATGAAACTGAACGAGGATGTAATTGTAAGCATTTTTGTTAAGTAGAAGTATTTTGATAAGTGTCTTGAAGTACTTCAAAAGTGTATGAATATATATTAAAACACTACATGTATATACATTTTAACTGAGTCGTTAAGTCATCGTTAGTCGTTACATGTAAATGTTGATTTGAAACCTTTAAGTTAACGATCATGTTAAATGTTGTTAACCCAATGTTTATTATATCTAAAGAGATGTTAAATTGTTACATTATCATGATATTATGATATATAATATATCTTAGTATGATATATATACAGTTAAATGTCGTTACAACGATAATCGTTACATATATGTCTCGTTTCGAAATCATTAAGTTAGTAGTTTTATTTTTACATATGTAGTTCATTGTTAATACACTTAATGATATATTTACTTATCATTTAACATAATTAACCAAGTGTATCAATATCTTAATATGATTCATATGTACTTAGTAAGACGTTGATATAACGATAATCGTTATATATAACATTTTCGAGTTTCTTAAATTCAATAGTCTCATTTTTATGTATATAACTCATTGTTAAAATACCTAATGAGATACTTACTTATCATAATATCATGTTAACTATATATATATAATCATATATATGTCATCATATAGTTTTTACAAGTTTTAATGTTCGTGAATCACCTGTCAACTTGGGTGGTCAATTCTCTATATGAAACCTATTTAAATTAATCAAGTCTTAACAAGTTTGATTACTTAACATGTTGAAAACACTTAATCATGTAAATAATAATTTCATTTAATATATATAAACATGGAAAAGTTCGGGTCACTACACTTCACTTTGACCATCTTGATTGAAATGATTCCAAGAACCCATGAGGCAAAACTCTTCATCTCCATCCAAACCCTTTTATTGAGCATCTTCCCAATCTCTATCAAGATCCCCAAGCTTCTTCAATTTCTCTCTTACCCTTTTACCCTTTAAACTCCTAGAGTTTTCTTCTTCTTCTTGAGAGCATAGTAAATCCCAACATTCCTTTGCATTTTCACATGAAATTATCTTCATTCTTTCTTCATTAGGAAGAACCTTTTGAAATAGTGAAATAGCATCAAATTGTTTCAAAACTTCATTGTTTTGAAATATTGACTTCACTAATCTTGAACTAACTTGTGGAACAAAGTCTCCTACTTTGATTATCCTCCACAAGTACTAATCTTTAGATTTGAGATCAACTTTAAATCTTAATTTCCACACATCAATATCTTCTTTATCAAAGATTGGTGCTTCTTTCACCAATTCTTCTAAGTATCCTATAGTTTGAGTTGATCAGAGAATCGTTGACTCAAGTTTTTGCACAAAACGAATTTGACACTTCCAAAAATGTTTATAGAGCAATGATTTGAGCAACAGCTCTAATACCAATTGTAAATAATGATAGGTCAGGTCATGTTGAGATTAGAAGAAGTGACAAGTTAGAATGAGATTCGGTATGTATGAAGGAGACTCGGTATGAGAGAGAATCAATAAGATTTACATTCCACGGCTTCTAGAACTCGTTTACAATGCATTGGCTATCTAATTAGGACTACATAGGTTCCTTATATATCCCTCTTCTAAGGAACCTTCATTTAAGCATGTTTCACATTAACACTATACAACTTCGGGGTCCTAACAATCTCCCCCTTAGTGTTAAATGTGAAATTTACAATATAATCCTATTTAAAACATCTAAAGGAACTTTGTTCCACTGAAGTGAACTTTGGATTTGAATCCTTTAAGATTCTCATATATTTTGAGACGACTCTTCAATCTCGTGAGAATGTATTTGACAATCTCATTATCTTCAGTTGAGTAGCAGTTATTGATCAGTCTCCATCTTAAGTATTTGAAGGCATACACCAACGTTTCGTTTGAGTATCTTCTGAAATCTGAGACTCTGATGAAGACCTTTGTATAGTGAGAATTGACAAATGCAAACCCATATGGACAGTCACTAACTTCAAGTAAGGACATGTATCTTAGCTCTTCAATCACTTGATTTGGCGGTTTGATTCCGAGCTTTTGTGTCCAGATTCTAACCCCATTTAAAAGTCGTGAACAGACATCCATCTCATCGAGTCAAGAATAAATCTGTAGACTGCATTCATCGTGGTAGCATGATAAATTGTTGCAGATTCATTCAAATCTATCAAGTAATTATAGATTAAAATAATGTCATCCATCTTCAGTTTATCAAAATCCGCTTCTGAGAACTGATAATCCTCATCATCCATTCTTGTTACTTGAAACACTGGCATCTCCACTCTATCCTTGTTAATCATCAAAACCTTATTTATGCTTTTAATCTCTGATTTTCGATGTTCTTGAAGTTTCTCTTCATTCTTCAATTTGTATTTATTGCGTACACTCAGATAAGCTTTGAGATATTCCGGTTTCTTATGATATTTCCATGCACACAGAACACTCATTGATGCAGAAAGGACAAGATTAGAATCACCATAGATTCTATAAGCTTGTTGTTCTATGAATGGTGAACGAAGAATCATCTTCTCTTCATCCTCACTAAGTTAGAAATCAGCATCACGCTCAAGAACAATCTCTGCAATTTGAAATGGAACATTAAGATCAGGAGGAGTCGTAGTATCTTCTTTGCCATTTGAGAAAATAACCTTCTCAAAGTATATCCCAAATTCATTGGTTGGAGATGTCAAGTTGACAAATTGATGTTCATTGAATTCATTGGTGACACTAGACGACCCCTTCAAAATAATTTCAATATTATCAAAATTTCGATTATCCTCGGGAGCTGACTTATTCTCTAATTGTTCAGCTGAATCCATAATCATTAGCATCCCTGAGTCACCCTCTCTCTGAGCCTCCAATTCATGTAGAAAACTTTCACATTGAATTTCCTCAATTTCATCAATTCCAGAATCAGATATTTCAACAACATCGTGATCCTTATGTTGACTAGACGAACCAGCTTCATGAGTTGATCTTTAAAAACCATTGGACCGATAACCACCTTGTCTATTCTCCCCCTCATGAAGATTATCGAGATCGAAATCGTCATGATCAGGCATGTGAATTGGTCCAGGTGACTTACATGGGGATAAAGCATATACTATTCTTGCTTGCTCAAGATAAATCATCATAGTCTCGCGAACTTCATCAAGATCAGTTCGTTTAGCAAACTCAGCAAGATATAGTTCCTCCACCTCATTGTCAGAGAGATATTTGAATCCATATTTGTTTGAAATCCGAGAAGGTGACCCAGTTGGTGAAACAATGGTGTAACCATGAACAACATCAGCATCAGCAGCAACTGTTGAACGCGATGTCGGTGGAAGTGTGTGAGTTTCCGTGAGGGCAGGAAAGGATAAATGTGCGGTATTATACCTATATGTAGGGCTGTACATACTACTAGTCAGATTCGTGATATCCCCTTCTGATGGACGTTGGGTAACAACCGGAGTTGTCACCGGCGAAGTTTCTTTCGAAGCATCCGCCTTCATGACTTTAGTCTCATGGGAATCTGACAAAGTAGTAGAACTACCAGTCGGTTTAGCTCTCGCAGAGATATTGCTATCTATGACTCCTAAAATCATTGATATACCATGAGGTGGCACATCTCTTTCAGTTAACGACTCTTCCTCCAGACCCTAAGATTCAGAATCCAGAAGAGAAGTGGTTTGAACCAATGGATCAATTTCATGAACCAAGGGATCAGTCTGCTGGAAGTCTGATAAATATCTTGAAGGATTGTCATGTTGACTCATTTCCATGGGACGCGGCAGATCTCCCTCATCAAGATAAGCCGGACCTCGAGACCCTGTTGTACGTTGAGGCACAGGAGGATTTCCAGCCGATACGCAGGGTGCCTTTTCAAGATTTTTTGGCTCCCCTTCGGCCGTTCTGGACTTCAATGATTGAGTTTCCTCAATCGATTGAGTCAACGCAGACTTTACTACAGAGGAAGACTTTACTTCCTTAGATGCCGAAGCATCTTTCTGGGTAGGATTTATTGTTAAATCCTGTTTAGATTGGTTGGGCTGATTGGTCTTTTTACCATCCGTGCATTTAGCTCTCTTGCCTACCGAAGCTTGCGCTTCATTTAGTGTAGGGCTTACTGTTATTATTGGATGTGATACGGAAATGGGTGAAGGTGACCTAATAGGCTCTAGGTTTTGGTCCTTATCACCAATGGTTGGAGTAACTGTTTGGCGTACGATAGGAGTTGTAGTCCTAGATCTAGTTACTCGTTGGGTTGGCGGAGTCTGAATCATCTCATCAAGCATATATCGTGTTCTCTTTGGAGAATGTTCGGGAGATGATTCAGTTGCTGATGAATCGTTGTCACTGCTCACCTCAGGTATTGTGGAAAGGGTTGGTTCAATCCTAGGTGAACTAGGTTCCCTGATCCTCTTGGGTTGAGCTTGATGTGCTACCCTAGAACGTTTGAGATTTACCCTAAGTGGAGGATTAGCTGGCCCGAGTGGTTATACTACAGGTTCCTCTACTGTGACGACCCGGAAATTTCCGACCAAATTTAAGCTTAATCTTTATATGTTTCTGACACGATAAGCAAAGTCTGTAATAATGAGTCTCGAAAACTTTGGAATAGTTTACATGAATGCATTTGCCATTTTGACCATTCCCGATTATTCACGAACAATTGTTTGTAAATAAATATGTATATGTAAATGTAAGTATATGTATATTAATTTGAAATTATAAAATATAATTTAAGCATTAGAATTAAATATGTAAAATAGAATACAAAATAATTAAGTGTAAATTTAAAATGAATATATATATAAATATATATGATCTCTATGATTAATTATTATTATATGTATATAATATATATATATATATATATATATATATATATATATATATATATATATATATATATATATATATATATATATATATATATATATATATAATCTATAAATAATAAATATTCAATAAAGATTATCATATTATATATGATTATATTATGTAATTAATAATATATAACACAATTTAAAATAAAGTTGTTGTATTAAAATTAATATTTTCATTATCGTTATAGATATTAATATTAATATTAACATTAATATCAGTATCATTAATAATATTATATGAAATTTGATACATTTGATTTGTTACGTTATTATTAATATTATTATTTTTAATAAAATAATATAAAGATATGAAATTTGTTATATATTATTATTACTAATATTATTATTAATATCAATATAATTAGTATTATTATTATGATTATCATTAATAATATTATTATTATCAATTTCACTAAAATTATCATTATTATGACTTATTATTATTACTCTTATTACCATTATTATTATTAGTATTTTTATCAATAATATAAATAATATTAGTAATATTATTATTATTAATTGTATTATTAATAATATTAATATACATATACTTATTAATTATCAAAAATTACGAATCAGATAGGTAGATAAAATGAAATCAGTTTGTTACTGTAGTGATCCGCACGTTTCCATGTTTATATATATTAAATGAAATTAATATTTACATGATTAAGTGTTTCCAACATGTTAAGCAATCAAACTTGTTAAGACTTGATTAATTGAAATAGGTTTCATATAGAAAATTGACCACCCAAGTTGACTGGCGATTCACGAACGTTAAAACTTGTAAAAACTATATGATGACATATATATGGATATATATATATATATATATAGTTAACATGATAGTATGATAAGTAAGTATCTCACTAGGTATATTAACAATGAGTGATATACATAAAAATGAGTTTATTGAATTAAGAAACTCGAAACGATATATATAACGATTATCGTTATAACAACGTCTTACTAAATACATATGAATTATATTAAGATATTGATACACTATATATAAACATGATAAATGATAAGTAAACATATCATTAAGTGTATTAACAATGAACTATATATGTAAAAACAAGACTACTAACTTAAGGATTTCGAAAAGAGACATATATGTAACGATTATCGTTGTAACGAAATTTAAATGTATATATATCATATTAAGATATATTAATACATCATAATATCATGATAATGTAATAATTTAACATCTCATTAGATATAATAAACAATGGGTTAACAACATTTAACAAGATCGTTAACTTAAAGGTTTCAAAACAACACTTACATGTAACGACTAACGATGACTTAACGACTCAGTTAAAATGTATATACATGTAGTGTTTTAATATGTATTCATACACTTTTGAAAGACTTCAAGACACTTATCAAAGTAATTCTACTTAACAAAAATGCTTACAATTACATCCTCGTTCATTTTTATCAACAATTCTACTCGTATGCACCCGTATTCGTACTCGTACAATACCCAGCTTCTAAATGTATTTACTATTGGTATATACACTTTAATTATTAGCTCTTAGCAGCTCTTGTGAGTCACCTAACCATGTGTGAACCATAATTTAACATCTAGCATGAAATATCTCACAAAATTACAAACTAATGGAGCCTATATGGAGACTACACATTCACGTGAATATGAGAGCTCACAAACACATTCACTTTGCAATTTTCTTGAATCAAATTACTCTCTCTCAATTACTCTTTTAGTGTTCTAAGTGTTCTTCATCATCTTCAATAAAATCTAGCTCAATCTAGTTCATAAATCCATACATAAACCAAGTTACAAAACAACTACTCAAGAACACACCAACAACACTTTCAAGTTTACTAGCTTACTTTCAATCTTGCAAATCCATTTTAAGTGATCATCCAACCTCAAGAAATCTTTCTTATTTACAGCAAGATATCTTTCTAATACAAGGTAATACTCATATTCAAACTTTGATTCAATTTTTATAACTATAACAATCTTATTTCGAATGGAAATCTTACTTGAACTTGTTTTCGTGTCATGATTTTGCTTCAAGAACTTTCAAGCCATCCAAGGATCCTTTGAAGCTAGATCTATTTTTTTCTTTTCCAGTAGGTTTATCCACAAAACCTGAGGTAGTAATGATGTTCATAACATCATTCGAATCATATATATAAAACTATCTTATTCGAAGGTTTAAACTTCAAATCACTAGAACATAGTTTAGTTAATTCTAAACTTGTTCACAAACAAAAGTTAATTCTTCTAAATTGACTTTTAAAATCAACTAGACACATGTTCTATATCTATATGATATGCTAACTTAATGATTTAAAACATGAAAACACGAAAAACACCGTAAAAACGGATATACGCCGTCGTAGTAACACCGCGGGCTGTTTTGGGTTAGTTAATTAAAAACTATGATAAACTTTGATTTAAAATTTGTTCTTCTGAAAAAATAATTTTTCTTATGAACATGAAACTATATCCAAAAATCATGGTTAAACTCAAAGTGGAAGTATGTTTTCCAAAATGGTCATCTAGACGTCGTTTTTTGTAAATGACTACCTTTACAAAAATGACTTGTAAACTATATTTTTGACTATAAACTTATACTTTTTATGTTTATATTCATAAACTTAAGTTCAATATGAAACCATAGCAACTTGAATCACTCAAAACGGATTTAAAACGAAGAAGTTATGGGTAAAACAAGATTGGATAATTTTGCTTGTTGTAACTACGTGAAAATTGGTAACAAATCTATATTAATCATATCCTAGCTAACTTATATTGTATTATACATGCATTCTAATATATTATGTAATCTTGGGATACCATAGACACGTATACAATGTTTTGACATATCATATCGACCCATGTATATATATTATTTGGAACAACCATAGACACTCTATATGCAGTAATGTTTGAGTTAGCTATACAGGGTTGAGGTTGATTCCAAATATATATATACTTTGATTTGTGATCTAGCCTGAGACGTGTATACACTGGGTCGTGGATTGATTCAAGATAATATGTATATCGATTTATTTCTGTACATCTAACTGTGGACAACTAGTTGTAGGTTACTAACGAGGACTGCTGACTTAATAAACTCAAATCATTAAAACGTAATAAAAAAATGTTGTAAATATATTTTGAACATACTTTGATATATATGTACATATTTGTTATAGGTTCGTGAATCGACCAGTGGCCAAGTCTTACTTCCCGACGAAGTAAAAATATGTGAAAGTGAGTTATAGTCTCACTTTTAAAATCTAATATTTTTGGGATGAGAATACATGCAGTTTTATAAATGTTTTACGAAATAGACACAAGTAAATGAAACTACATTATATGGGTGAATGATCGAAGCCGAATATGCCCCTTTTTGCTTGGTAGCCTAAGAATTAGTAAACCGATCTACTAATTGACGCGAATCCTAAAGATAGATCTATTGGGCCTAACAAACCCCATCCAAAGTACCGGATGCTTTGGTACTTTGAATTCGTTTTTATCATGTCTGATGGATGTCCTGGAATGATAGGGGATATTCTTATATGCATCTTGTTAATGTCTGTTACCAGGTGTTCACCATATGAATGATTTTTATCTCTATGCATGGGATGTATATTGAAATATGAAATCTTGTGGTCTATTATTACGATTTGATATATATATAGGTTAAACCTATAACTCACCAACATTTTTGTTGACGTTTAAAGCATGTTTATTATCAGGTAATTATTAAGAGCTTCCGCTGTCGCATGCTAAAATATGGACAAGATTCGGTGTCAGCATGATTGTATAATATTGTTTAAAACTGCATTCGAGATTTACTTTGTTGTAACATATTAATATTGTAAACCAATATGTATTGGTTTTGTGTATGTGTGATATTTTTAGATTATCAATTCTTGATAATCTAGGTGGTGTCCTTTTAATCTTGCCAATAAAATAAAAATTATGGTTTGTTTTAAAAATGAATGCAGTCTTTAAAAAAAACGTCTCATATAGAGGTCAAAACTTCGCAAAGAGATCAATTAATATGAAACGTTTATAATCGATATGAACGGAACATTTCAGTTACACTTCGCTATCAGTCTGTATTCCTTTACAAATTCGATTAGATGGATGAAACAGACACATAACAAAATTAGTTAAAGTCACATTCAACTTTTAATTTTTTTATTGATTGAATAATCCTCTGTCGAATCAATCTTGCTACAAAACAATTTTTAAACGAATCTTACTACAATAATTAAGCTCCATTATTTCTCTATAAAATCATTGTTTCAATTCAATTAAGAAAAGGAAGATCAAAAATTACAGAAATATAAAAAAATTGAGGTACGACCTCTGTTATGGGTTCATTACACTCAAAGCACGAAATCAAATCATTTATCAAAATCCTTAACTGCAGTTATGTTTGAAATCTTCATTTCAAACTATCTGCAAAGTCTCAAATTTCAATTTTTCATAACGAATCCAAATTCTTGAGTCAAAGTTAAAATTTCAAAAAGTCAAACTTTTTGTTCATCATCAAATTTGAATTCAAGTCGATGTTTTAGATTCAATTAAGGTTACGGAAAGTTTTTAATAAGGATTTAGCACCTTTTTCATGTAGAAATCGTTGTCTAAAACAGTCTTAATTCCAAAATCATGATTTGAGTTCATATTCTTAATTAACGAGTCCTGAGCTCCTGTTTAATTATATAGTTTTTTTTTCTTTTCCTGTCGATTAAGAAATCACTCAAGTTGCTTCTATTTCAGCAAAGGTCGTAAATCAAACATATATATCACTGTTATAAATTGATAAATTTTTTTTATACAACGACGAACAGCTCTTTATGTTCTGTTTTTATTTTTTTTATTTTTATTTATTTATTTTTTTATTTTATCCAACTTATCACAGATAAGTCATTTATATGTTAAATACTAAATCCTAAAATCGATTGGGTAACAATTATTAAGATTAAGAGAAGGTCGATTCTATTTTGATTTTTAAAAGAAAGAAGATGAAGTAGAATCAGAAAGAGAGAGGTATATGTATTTTAGGGTGGTTTAAATTCAGAAGAAAATAGATAGAAGGATGGTTTAAGTGTTGTTGTGGTGAGCGAGAGGTCTCGGATTCGAGCCCGGGCTTGGGCGAATTTGTTTTTAAAAGCCTATTTATTGAGGTAGTTATCTATTTATTCATTATTATTATCATTATATTTATTATTATGATTATTATGATTATTATTATTATTGTTATTATAAGTTATTATTGTTATTAGTATTATTATTATTATTATTAAGATCATCATTATTATAATTATCAATATTGTTATTATTAGTAATATAATTATTATTATTATTACAAATATAAGTATTAGAATAAAAATTATCATTTATTATTATTATGATAATAACTAATATTATTAGTATTATTATGAAAACGATAAAATTTTTGTTTTTTTCATTAATATTAGTATTAGTATCAATTCTATTAGGATTATTAACATATTTAAAATTTGTAATATCATTATTATCATTATTATTGTTATAAGTACTATCTTAATATCATTAAGATTATCATTATCAATGCTATTATTATTAAACTATCATTATTACAATCATTAAAAGAACTATTAATATTATTATCTTTATTAGTAATAATAAGTATTATAATCATTTTTACTATTATTAATATTATTTAAGCCTTACTATAATAACTATCTTAATAAACAAATAATATATATATAAAAATAAATTTAATACTTATAACAAAACAAAAATATATAATTTTATATATAAAAATGAATATATGAAATATTAACATAAAAATGATATAATTAACAAATTTATATATATATATAAATAAATTTAATGTGTTAATATATATACAAATGATATAGGTTCGTGAATCCAAAGTAAACCCTGCATTGTTCAATATCGTCATATGTATTTTTACTACAAAATACATTATAGTGAGTTTCATTTGCTCCCTTTTTAAATGCTTTTGCAATATATATTTTTAGGACTGAGAATACATGCGCTGCTTTTATAAATGCTTTACGAAATAGACACAAGTGATCGAAACTAAATTTTATGGTTGAATTATCAAACCGAATATGCCCCTTTTTAGCTTGGTAGCCTAAGAATTGGTGTTTATGATAATTGCCACCAATTGATGTGAATCCTAAAGATAGATCTATGGACACTAACAAGCCCCAGTCAGAGAATTTGAACTGCTTTAGTACTTCGATTTATCATGTCCGATGTGAGTCCCGGAATGATGGGGATATTCTATATGCATCCTGTTAAGGTCGGTTACCAGGTGTTCACCATATGAATGAAATTTAATTCGCGGGTAACGCGTGACAATATATGAAATCTTGTGGTCTATTAAAATGATGAAAATGAATGATTATGATAAACTAATGAACTCACCAACCTTTTGGTTGAAACTTGAAAGCATGTTTATTCTCAAGTATGAAAGAAATCTTCCGCTATGCATTTGCTCATATTAGAGATATTACTTGGAGTCATTCATGACATATTTCAAAAGACGTTGCATTCGAGTCGTCGAGTTCATCAAGATTATTATTAAGTCATTTATAGTTTGAATTTATGAAATGGTATGCATGCCTGTCAACTTTCGATGAAATGAAAGGTTGTCTTTTAAAAACGAATGCAATGTTTGTAAAATGTATCATATAGAGATCAAGTACCTCGCGATGTAATCATATGTTATTGTATTCATCCTTTTGGATTAGGACGGGTCATTTCATCTACAACCTCTGGGGCTGAAACCGCGGCAGGTTCAACTTGTACTTGTTGTACGGGGTTCGGAAGAGGTATTCCTACAACCTCAAAATATGAACGCATTCGAGCATCTTGGGGTTCAGCTAGCCCCAATAACCAATTTGGAATTGGCGCAGTGAATTGATTGTCTGAAATCACCGGGGTATTCATCTTCAACTCCCCAAATCTCTTCATCTGTAATCCATGTGTACCTGGTACAAAAATATTTGCATTTCTGCAAGCATTTATAGCATCATGGATAAAGATACAGAAAAACCTTTCACAAGGGATGTAGGAACCCCTTGGTTTATCAACTTGAGCCTGAACCAGATCCCAAAGAAGTTCTGCATAATCTAGAGTTTCCACTCTTGTGAAAGAGTAGAACAATCTCAGCATTGGCACAGTAAGGCTTTCAGATCCACTCCTTGTCATCAGCAAGCATCTGTTAATGATCGAGAAAATCACGTACCACCATGAGTGTAGATATTTCTTTTAAAACATAGCTGGTGGAACATTTGTAGCTCCAACATATCCAAGCTGGAAGATTGAGGTCATCATCTACTGAGTAGCAGGGAAAGCAGGAGCATTCTGTACAAGAGGAAGCTGAAAGATCCTCCTGAAGTCAGCCTTTGTGATACTCCTCATTCCTTGTACCCCTCTCAGCTCAAATTCAAATTTGGCTAGTTCTCCCTCTGGATTGACAGCAGTAGGTTGTGTAGCTTCCACAAACCTAATTGTTCTATTCAGAAGCTCTAGATCTGTTACAGCCACACTGGCAGTAGAGCTTAGAGCAGGCCATAACGTATGCCTCTCTAGAATTGCAGTCCAATAGTTGCAGGGAATATTGGTTTCAGAGTTGATGAAGTGATTGTTCGCCATTTAGCTGTATAAATAAGAAATAGAAGACCACAAGATATTTTTATAAAGCACATATCTCTATTCTTATTTCCTTTGAAATCCTTTGTATTTTTCAGATTTTATAATTTTTATGATTTTTTAAGTTATAAAAATCATTTATTCCAAATATGAACAAGCAATTAACAAACATGACATTCATATGATATTCAAAACATTAAATAATCATCATGTAAAGTCAACTATATAACACAAAGAATTAGAACAACACTTAGTCAAGTATGAGCACAATTCATGCAGATTCGGTATTCTTGAAAAACTTCAGATTCGGTAACCAAATAAGCTTGAGTTTTCAATTCAAAGACTTAGATAAAACATGTTAAGTGTTTCAAGTAAAAAATCACATAATTTTAAAGTACCAAATAACAGACTCGGTAGTAAGCCAAGAACAGATTCGGTATCTTCAAAATTCAAAGATAATCACTCAAACATGCATATTCAGTCTCATGTCATGCCAAAACATAATCATAATCAATTAACAACTCAATCAAATCAGAAAAACATGTTAATCATTTGAACAGACTCGGTACTGTAGCAAGAACACATTCGGTATTACAGAATCCATCAAATACTCAATTAAACATGTAATTAGACTCGATCAATTGATAGATCAACCAATGTAACATAGATTTGACAAGATTTCATGTTAATTATCCTAATCATATGAGTTTAATCTAAGAATCAAGATATTCAACTCAGATTCGGTATAATCAACACTTTTCAAAATTAAGTGTCACAATCTTGTTATTTGTAATATTTTCTGATTAATATTCATTCAATTATCTCAGATCTACAATATGAGCAACTTTGATTTGATTAAAACAAAGAAATACCAAGAATTTGAAGATACAGAAGAACGGATTAGGTAGATTAGGAAGACTCGGTAAGTTAAGTCAGATTCGGTATGCAATTAACTCAAAGTGAGAGAAAGTTTGACTTTGACCCTCCTATTTATAGATACCGAATGATTTTGAAAACATGGGCCTTACCGAATGGGCCTATTTTACCGAATGCAGTCCATTTTCAATTTTAAACAAATTAGCTTCAAATTTTGACAAATCTTTTATCAAAAATCATTCAAGATTATCACATTTTCAATAAAAAAAAACATTTCTGAGACAATTTTTGAAAATTTTAAACTTACCGAATTTGTACTGTTGGTTGTCAGATTCGGTATAATGTTAAAAGTAGCATTTATTCAGTAAAATTCAAATCTTTTTGGATTTTATCTTTTCCAATTTTTTATGAATTTTTTCAAAACAAGATTTGTACTTAGAAAAACTTTGAATTATGTACAAAGTACAAATCTTCAGTGATACCAATTATTAAAACGGGTTGCATACTGAGATGTATACAATCTTTAGTGAATTATTTTAGATATAAAACTAATATTTTTATAAAGTCACTTTTGAAAATCAATTTTCTTTTCATTTTCTCCCTTTTTTCACCCCTCAAAATGTGATATACAATAAAGTAAATCAACATTTTGATTTGTTCCCAAGAAAGTGAATTAACTCCCCCTTGAAATATGATATCAATGAGTTACCTCCCCCTTTCATAACCACTGAAAAATAAACCCAGGAAGTTAACATAAATCTAAAGGCTCCCCCTTGAAAGATAATATCTAAAGTAGAAGAAATCAGTTGCTCCCCCTAGAAAGTATCTACTCCCCCTAAACACAAGATCCCAATTATAAGTCCCAATAGAACTAAGGAAAATTAAGCACTATACTCTACCACGAGATTTTCAATCCGTAATAATAGACCACAAGATTTTCAATTTCCATTTCTCAATAACATGCAAACTGCATAAAAATCATTCATATGATGAACACCTGGTAACCGACCTTAACAGGATGCATATAGAATATCCCCATCATTCCGGGACTCTCATCGGACATGATAAATCGAAGTACTAAAGCATCCGTAACTCGGATGAGGCTTGTTGGGCCAAATAGATCTATCTTTAGGATTCGTGTCAATTGGTGGCAATTATAATAAACACCAATTCTTAGGCTACCAAGCTAAAAAGGGGCATATTCGGTTCGATAATTCAACATAGAATGTAATTTTGATCACTTGTGTCTATTTTGTAAAACCTTTATAAAACTGCATGTATTCTCAGCCCAAAATAATAGATTTTAAAAGTGGGACTATAACTCACTTTCACATATTTCCTTCGTAGGAAAAACAACACTTGGCCACGGGTCGATTCACGAACCTATAACAAATATGTATGTATGTATATATATATATATATATATATATATATATATATATATATATATATATATATATATATATATATATATATATATATATATATATATATATATATATATATATATATATATATATATATCAAAGTATGATCGAAATATAATTATACCATATTTTATTATGTTTTAACGATTTAAGTTGGTTAAGTTGATAGTCCAACGTTTGTAGTCCACAAATAATTGTCCACAGTTAGTAGTACATAAATAAATCAATATATATTATCCTGAATCAATCCACGACCCAGTGCATACAAGTCTCAGACTCGATCACAACTCAAAGTATATATATTATTTTGGAATCAATCTCAACCCTGTATAGCTAACTCGATCATTACCGCATATAGAGTGTCTATGGTTGTTCCCAAATAATATATATATATGGGTCAATATGATATGTCAAAACATTGTATACGTGTCTATGGTATCCCAAGATTACATAATATATGTTAGAATACAAGTATAATACAATATAAGTTAGTTAAGTTATGATTTGTATAGATTTGTTACAAATTTCACGTAGCTATAACAAGCAAAATTATCCAATCTTGTTTTACCCATAACTTCTTCATTTTAAATCCGTTTTGAGTGATTTAAGTTGCTATGGTTTCATAATGAACTGAAATTTATGAAACTAAACAGAAAAAGTATAAGTTTATAGTCGGAAATACAGGTTACAAGTCAATATTGTAAGAGGTAGTCATTTCAGTCGAAAAATGACGTCTTGATGACCATTTTGAAAAAACATACATCGACTTTGAGTTTAACCATAATTTTTAGATATAGTTTCATGTTAATAATAAAAATCATTTTCCCAGAAGAACAACTTTTAAATCAAATTTTATCATAGTTTTTAATTATCAAACCCAAAACAGCCCGCGGTTTTACTATGACGGCGTATGTCCGGTTTTACGGTGTTCATCGTATTTTCAGGTTTTAAATCATTAAGTTAGCATATCATATAGATATAGAACATGTGTTTAGTTGATTTTAAAAGTCAATTTAGAAGGATTAACTTTATTTGCGAACAAATTTAGAATTAACTAAACTATGTTCTAGTGATTACATGTTTAAATCATAGAATAAGATAGTTATGTTTATATGAATCGAATGATGTTATGAACATTATTACTACCTCAAGTTTAGCAGGTAAACCTAATAGAAGTGATAAGAAATGATCTAGCTTCAAAGGATCTTGGATGGCTTGAAAGTTCTTGAAGTAGAATCATGACACGAAAACAAGTTCAAGTAAGATTTTCTACTCGAATTAAGATAGTTATAGTTATAGAAATTGAATCAAAGTTTGAATATGAGTATTACCTTGAATTAGAATTATAACCTACTGTAAATAATAAAGGTTTCTTTATCTTAGATGATTACTTGGAATGGATTAGAAAGCTTGGAAGTTGACTTGCAAACTTGAAAGTATTCTTGATTTTATGAAACTAGAACTTATAGAATTTATGAAGGACACTTAGAACTTGAAGATAGAACTTGAGAGAGATCAATTAGATGAAGAAAATTGAAGAATGAAAGTGTTTGTAGGTGTTTTTGGTATATACACTTCATTTTCCCCATTATACAAGATGGATTCCGCATCTAGTTCGAATTCTTCAGATTCCGACAGTTATGCCGATATGGATTTCCATTCGGGCTCCGAAAGCAGCGTCACCGGAATGGATCAACCAATTTCCCATCATCTATTCTGGATGAATTGGGGATGGGTTCGTAATATACTAAATCACTGGAGACAAGAAGAAGGTGATCCATTCCATCCACCAAATTGCCCTCTTGGCGATGAATCTGAAGCACTTACCGGTGAACCTATTCGAAACACCATTTTCTCTCTCATTTCTAGAGTATCTCGTCACGATTATATACTATCCCATATTACAAATCTTGTTCATTCGCTCACTCCAATCACCAATCATCCCGGTGTACTAGCAGAAGTTAACGAACTTCGCGCTCCCGTGACGGCTTTGGAGAACATGGTGCGAAGGTTGCAAACACCAGCAGTAGCACCAGCAGCATAATCAGCACCACCATCAATAACATCAAGAATACCATCATCACCACTAACAAACAACATCCGCATCACACGTCTCGACATCATAATCTGTCCCACAAACATCAACATCATACGCACCATAGATACCAAGGAGTACCAACAATAATGAACGATGAAGTATTGATCCATAACTTCATTGATATTCTGCGAAGAATATGTGGTTTCAAAAAGTTTTAGAGATTTCTTATTCTAGCTCAAACCGAAAAGCAAATGAGATTAATATCATATTAACTCATTAAATTCATGATTTCATCTGAAGAAAATATATATGTATATATGTTTTCATAAAGATTGTAATTAAAAGTTCTTTTGTACAAAATATTAATGGTGAAATTTTTTTTTAACGGGTAGGTAATACCCGAGGAATAATTAGATTTCATCTTAATAAGTTACATTGTACATTCGTCGAAGCTGATTCAACAGTCATTTACTATCCTACTTACAACCACCGATATACATATCCGTTCACCGCAGAATAACCATTTTCATTCAATTTCATATTTGGATTTTGACTTCCCAGAATCCAACAAGTGGCATATGAAGAAAACATATGACAAAATAAAATCTGTTAGAAACAAACAAATTAACTACGAAAAATTGTTAAGAATCCACGCTAACTGTTCCAGCTAACTGTTCCTAGCTAACTGATTACATTTTATTTATCGCAGTTTATTTATCGCAATTTAATTATCGCACTTTTATTTATCGTCATTTAATTTCTGTAATTATTTTATGCACTTTAAATATCGGGACACGTATACAATGTTTTGACATATCATATCGACGCATCTATATATATTATTTGGAATCACCATAGACACTCTATATGCAGTAATGATCGAGTTCTCTATACATGGTTGAGGTTGATTCTACAATAATATATATAGTTTGAGTTGTGATCGAGTCTGAGAGGTATACGGGTCACGACACGTATTAATTAATTCGTATATTATATATTAAACTATATATGAATTATTGGACTGTTACTGTGGACTATCGACTGTGGACTAATGACATTGGACAATTAAAATAAATTAAAATATTGATTATAACATATGAAACTAAACATTTCTTCAAGATTGCCACTTGATTTCATCTTAAACCTCATTGTATCTCAACGATTACAATCAGCGTTCAAATCTATCATGATTCTTAAAAATACCTCAATCGAGAGGATAAACCAACCGCACTTCATCTACGGAAGAAAAGATTGATGCATATAGTTATGCACGGAAACTGAGTAAACGTTTGACATGTATCTGTTCTAGTTCCTTTGACATTGTTATTACCGAAGATCGTTTTGCAATCCCTTTCCAAAGTAGCTAATTTTGTCACAGCTCCAGCAAGTCAACTCCGACTTTTCATTCGAAACAACTTTATTATAACCGCGATATATATGCGTACTCTTTATTGTTACTGGGGAACCTTTTATATTCCACAATATTACCATCAGCGATTAATCATTCTAAAAACACAATTCTCCTTAAACTACCTCGGTTTGATAACCGATGACCCAGATCAGTTAACTTTGAAAATGCTGACGAAGCAGCATGTTGTAGATGATCTTAATGGCCAAAAGTTTGATGATAAAGAAAGGAGTGTTAGGAACGCTCGATAGAAAATTTAGTACCGAAAAGCGGATTATGTGAAACTATGAAGAAAGCTGTGGACAAATCACAAAGAATAAGTTTGCCTTCAAAGAATTCAAATGATTCTGTGCCTGCTGAAATCGTTAGCAAACATCTTATTTCTCATTCTAAACCTTCACAGACAAATCTTCTTCATCGTCCATTGATATTAGAAATTCTAAGATATTCTCGTATGTTCTATTATAAATATCCTCCATATTTCTGGCGATATTTTCACAACTATTCTTATCTGAGATCATTTATCTCTCCGTAATATCTGCAACATAAAAGAAACTGTGTTAGTTTCTAAATTATGAAACCTTTGAGTTTAAAATATGAATGTTTTGAAGTAGTGTTGGGAACTGAAGCATGGATTAGTATAATATAATGACACTTGATCAACGTCATTATATTACAGTAAGTCATGCTGAGTTTCTAATGAAGCATGATGATTCACAGTACCATCATCATGTGCCATTTACACGACTCTTACATTCTATCTAATCTCTAAACATATCAAGAGAATATTTTTCTGGATGACTCGGTCTTCTCCAGGGTATTCTGGTAATTTAACAAATCAAAATCGTTCTAATACCATTTTCTTCTTAGAGCATTAGCTATGTTCATTCTGAATTTCATATCTACGAATTCCGGACCATTACTCGCTTGACTCGAAGTCGGGAAGAGAAAACGAAAGCATAAAGCTCCGAAAAATAATGAAGAATATAAACTTCGATAATAACCCCGAAATTACAAACCGTGTATATCGATGCAGATAGCAATATAGAGACACGGGAGAATTAGAAACACTATAAACACAAGAGTATAGTAGAAGTAAATAGATTCTTCTGTTGGTAGATGAAAAAAAAGAATGACAGATATAAAAGTTAGGAGTATATCAAGAATCAGGACTGGATTGAGCATATTGATGAATGCTTTAAAGTAAGAATCAAGGGAGAAAGAATAGAAGGTGTGAGTCGTGGAAAATAAGGAAACGAAGGGGTAAATTTATAGTGAAATATCCGACAGAGCAATCGAAACAGATTATTGCATATAATCAAAGAAGATCCTGATTTCTTTAATCACCAAAGAACCAAATCTTATTACGTAAGATTCTCTTTAAATCCCTTAAATCCCGGAAATCAATCATAACTACGTCATCGGTTAAGACGAATATATTTTACTCATCTCACTCTTTTACGATAGTCTCATTTATATTCTTTGCATAATCGAATCGTTTTATCTACATTACTCAATGATGATAAAACTCCATTATCACCTTATATTTGTCATGAAAACCTTCTTATTGTTATCCATAACAACCTCTATCAAATTTCGGGGACGAAATTTCTTTAACGGGTAGGTACTGTAATGACCCGGAATTTTCTGACCAAATTATACTTATGAGATTAATATTTACATAAATTAAACCATACCAACATGATAAGCAATCCAAATTGTTGAGACTTGTGTTTTTGAAAAGAGTTTTACACAACGTTTGACCGTCCAATATGACCGATGATATCACGAACTATATAACATACGATAATTATACGTTTGAGTATATATATGTATTTATAAATAATTAACATGATCTAAGTATGGTTTAACATCTCATTGTGTACTAATGACAATGAGTTATAAGTATATTTTGAAACTACTAACTTAAGTTTTCAAAACGATAACTATACGTAACATTCTTTGATATATATACTTATAATCTATAATGCTTATACATGTATCGTATATATAATGTATTTAATCACTTTTTAAGGACTTAAATACATAAAACAATATAAGTATATTCACAAAAGATAGCTATATTTGAATTCTCGTTCCGTTTTCTCAAGATTTCTATACGTATATCTAGGGTATATGTACCCGTATCATACCCAGCTTCTATACGTATTTACTATTGGTATATACACATCAAATCAACATTATTACTGCCCTAGATATGAGGTAACTAGAATTTGTCAAGTAGTATGAATTATTAGTAAGAAAATAAAATTAGGAATCCTTTTCTTTCTTTATAAACTAAAAACGTTTTTATAAATGAACACCATTTCTTCACTCCATTTTCTCATACCTACACCCTCATTTCTCTCTCAAAATACTCCTAACTTCATACTTGATCATCTCCAAGCATTTTTCCCATCATTTAGCTTCAATTACAAGCCTTAAACACCATAAGAAAACTCTTTCAAGAACATATCAAAATAACCACCCATTTGAAGAAGTTTACTTCCAACCTTTTGATCTAACTCCACCACTCTTTGATTCCAAGATTATTTCTTATCTTTTGTAGTAACGTTTTCCAAGTAACTTGAGGTAGTAACCTTGTTCATAATCTTATTCAATTCTCATTCATATAGGTATCTTATTTTGTGATATAAAATTTTAACAACAAGAACATAGTTTGAATGATTTCAAACTTGTTCGCAAACTAAATAGATCCTTCTAACTTGACTTTTAAAACACTTCAATACCTGTAATATATCATAATGATATGCTAACCTAACAAGATATAACTTGGTTTTATAAAGAACATCTTAAAAACTGAATCTACGTCGTCGGAGTGCAACCGGGGGCTGTTTTGGGTTGGATAATTAAAAACCATCTTGAACTTTGAATTGGAAGTTCATGTTCTGGAAAAATGATATTTATTATGAATATGTTAATAAATAAAAATTTCATGGTTTAACTCAAAGTGTAAGTATTTTTAGAAAAATGATCATTAAATGTTGTTTTTATGATGGAAAATGATCACTTTCATAAGTTTCACCAAAGTTTGACCTATAACCTATGATTTCAAATACAAACTAAGGTATTTTAAGTTCATATTCTTAAAATTTGACTCGATCCAAGGAAGTGGCAAGTTGAACCAACAAAAACGGAGTTGTAATGAAGAAACTACGACTAAAACAAGATTGGGTATCCGAAGCTAGTTTAGCTACGAAAATATTTGGAGAAAAAGTAAATTAATCATATCTTTTCTAATTAATATGATATTTTATATATAATTACTTATGATTTGATTTTATATATTTCAGGACCACCCGTAAACAACACGAGAAGATTAACCATAAGACCTCATGATTGTACGCAACACGTCATTTGACAACATGGTACCATGGGTCGAGATTAATTCTGATCAATATGAATACGATGGGGTCTTTATTTATTTTATTTAAGCAACTAATTGTGGACCACTAACATCGGACTGCTAACTACGGACTAAGAAAATATTAAAAGTATTAAAAGTATATATATATATATATATGTAACGATTACTTAAAAAGAAAATATGTTGATATATTATATATATCGTTAGATTCGTGATATCTATCGGAGACCAAGTCGAATTAAATACCTTCAAGGCAAAAGTGAGTTTCATTTGCTCCCTTTTTATATATATTTTTGGGCTGAGAATACATGCGCTGTTTTATAAATGTTTTACGAAATAGGCACAAGTACTAAAACTAATTCTATGTGGGTCTAAACCAGAAATATACCCTTAGCTTGGTAACATTAAACTACTTGTCTATGTACGGTAGGCGCGAATCCTAAAGATAGATCTATCGGGCCTGACAACCCCAACCGGACTGGACGACCAGTATTCAACGGTTGCACAGTACTTCGTTTTAGTGACTACACTTGGTACGGTGTAGTGAGATTTCATAATAAAGGGAATATGCGACGTTGATTAAATGTTAAGTATGGTTACCAAGTGCTCAACCACTTAGAATGCTTTACATACACTTGCGAGTGTATTATGTTTATGATTATGAAATCTTGTGGTCTATTAACATATTGAAATGATTGTTATGATAAACCTATGAACTCACCAACCTTTTGGTTGACACTTTAAAGCATGTTTATTCTCAGGTACGAATTAAGTCTTCCGCTGTGCATTTGCTCAATATAAGGACATTACTTGGAGCCGATCATCGCAATGGGCCCAAATATTGATGACTTTGTCCAGGTGGATTAGGACGGGTCCTTTCAAATATAGTGTAACAATATCTTAATATGATACATATGTATTTAGTAAGACGTTGTTATAACGATAATAGTTATATATACCGTTTCGAGTTTCTTAATTCAACAGTTTCATTCTCATGTACATATCTCATTGTTAATATACTTAATGAGATACTTACTTATCATATTTTCATGTTAACTATATATATATCCATATATATATCATCGTGTAGTTTTTTTCAAGTTTTAACGTTCGTGAATCGCCGGTCAACCTGGGTGGTCAATTGTCTACATGAAACTCATTTCAAATAATCAAGTCTTAACGAGTTTGATTGCTTAACATGTTGGAAACATTTATTCATGTAAATATTAATCTCATATAATATATAATAATTAAAAAGTTCGGGTCACTACAGTACCTACCCGTTAAATAAATTTCGTCCCAAAATTTTTAAGCAGTTGGAGGAGTTGACGAATCTTCTGGAAATAGGTACGGGTATTTCAGCTTCATCTGATCTTCACACTCCCAGGTGAACTCAGGTCCCCTACGAGCATTCCATCGAACCTTGACGATCGGTATTTTATTTTGCTTGAGTCTTTTAACCTCACGATCCATTATCTCGACGGGTTCTTCAACGAATTGTAGTTTTTCGTTGATTTTAATTTCATCTAAAGGAATAGTGAGATATTCTTTAGCTAAGAACTTCTTTAGATTCGAGACGTGAAAGGTATTATGTACATTGGCGAGTTTTTGAGGTAATTCAAGTCGGTAGGCTACTGGTCCGACACGATCTAAAATCTTGAATGGTTCAATGTATCTTGGATTTAGTTTCTCCCGTTTACCAAATCGAACAACGTCTTTCCAAGGCAAAACCATAAGCATGACCATCTCTCCAATTTCAAATTCTATATCTTTCCTTTTAAGGTCCGCGTAGCTCTTTTGTCGACTCTGAGCGGTTTTCAACCGTTGTTGAATTTGGATGATTTTCTCGGTAGTTTCTTGGATTATCTCTGGACCTGTAATTTGTCTATCCCCCAATTCACTCCAACAAATCGGAGACCTGCACTTTCTACCATAAAGTGCTTCGAACGGTGCCATTTCGATACTCGAGTGGTAACTGTTATTGTAGAAAAATTTTGCTAACGGTAAATGTCGATCCTAACTGTTTCCAAAATCAATAACACTTGCTCGTATCATGTCTTCAAGATTCTGTATCGTCCTTTCGCTCTGCCCATCAGTTTGTGGATGATAGGCAGTACTCATGTCTAGACGAGTTCCCAATGCTTGCTGTAATGTCTGCTGAAACCTTGAAACAAATCTGCCATCTCTATCAGAGATAATAGAGATTGGTATTCCATGTCTAGAGACAACTTCCTTCAAGTATAATCGCGCCAACTTCTCCATTTTATCATCTTCTCTCATTGGCAGAAAGTGTGCTGACTTGGTAAGACGATCGACTATTACCCAAATAGTATCATAACCACTTGCAGTCCTTGGCAATTTAGTAATGAAATCCATGGTAATGTTTTCCCATT